>NW_028320122.1:0-72776 GCF_062004578.1 Staurois parvus | reverse complement strand
GATGTCTTCTGAATACCGCACTGTATATATATATATGATGTCTTCTGAATACCGCACTGTATATATATATATGATGTCTTCTGAATACCGCACTGTATATATATATATGATGTCTTCTGAATACCGCACTGTATATATATATATGATGTCTTCTGAATACCGCACTGTATATATATATATATATGATGTCTTCTGAATACCGCACTGTATATATATATATATATGATGTCTTCTGAATACCGCACTGTATATATATATATGATGTCTTCTGAATACCGCACTGTATATATATATATATGATGTAGTCTTCTGAATACCGCACTGTATATATATATATATATGATGACTTCTGAATACCGCACTGTATATATATATATGATGCCTTCTGAATACCGCACTGTATATATATATATATATATATATATATATGATGTCTTCTGAATACCGCACTGTATATATATATATATATATATATATATATATATATGATGTCTTCTGAATACCGCACTGTATATATATATATATATATATATATATATATGATGTCTTCTGAATACCGCACTGTATATATATATATATGATGTCTTCTGAATACCGCACTGTATATATATATATATATATATATGATGCCTTCTGAATACCGCACTGTATATATATATATATGATGTAATTTCCTCTCTTTTGTCTTTCTTTATATATGAATTAATTCATATGAATTCCCCGTTTTTCTCGGCGCCGTTCTCGCCGTTTTCTCTTCTTGTTTTGTTTAATCAAACTTTTATCTTTTCTGTAAACATTTCCGTAATGAAATATCCGCTAAGCTGACATAATGTTGGTAAATTTGACTTCATGGCGATCAATAATTTTCCGGGATTTAGTCGGATTCCAGGAATCTCGGAGAGTCACATACAGAGATCAGGCGGTGTCTGAGTCAGGCGCGCAGTCAGCTGTCCGCCATGTACAGTATGAAATATGTGACTGTCTGAGGGTTGTTCTGAAGACGGGAGACTCTGACACGGAGCACATTGTGTAGTCTGTGATTTCACCCTCCGATGAGATTATCCCAAACAATGTGAGTGCTGGTGATTGCAAGCTCTTGTGAAGAGAGAGTCAGATAGATTGACGTGGATGGTGATGTGAGAAGAGTGGGAAGGAGCCTGCGCAGAGCAGGCTCAATGTCCGTATGGTGTTACCGGTACCCCGTCCTTTATACAAGGAGACCCCACCATTACAAACCAATAGGACTTTATACAAATATTCCTGTTCATTGTACAAAAAGGGTATTGAGAAACAAGGCGCCCCGACCGCGTGTGCCAAAAAGAGCTCAATTGGTATAAGTAGCAGTTTACAAATAAACATGGCCCCCAGATGGTCCCGTGCCCCCAGATGGTCCCGTGCCCCCAGATGGTCCCGTGCCCCCAGATGGTCCCGTGCCCCCAGATGGTCCCGTGCCCGCAGATGGTCCCGTGCCCCCAGATGGTCCCGTGCCCCCAGATGGTCCCGTGCCCCCAGATGGTCCCGTGCCCCCAGATGGTCCCGTGCCCGCAGATGGTCCCGTGCCCCCAGATGGTCCCGTGCCCCCAGATGGTCCCGTGCCCCCAGATGGTCCCGTGCCCGCAGATGGTCCCGTGCCCCCAGATGGTCCCGTGCCCGCAGATGGTCCCGTGCCCCCAGATGGTCCCGTGCCCCCAGATGGTCCCGTGCCCGCAGATGGTCCCGTGCCCGCAGATGGTCCCGTGCCCCCAGATGGTTCTGTGCCTGCAGATGTTCCGACGCGTTTCGCAGGAACAAAGCCCGCTTCTTCAGGGAGAGTTATACAGGGTTCAGTCATGAAGGCACAAATGGCAGCAGTCGGGCCACAAGAGTAGAACCACAACCACTGCATGGCGAAGAACCCAACCACACCTTCCATGATGTATAAATGTGGAAGGAGGCCGATGGAATGTACTCCTTCAGTAAGCCGAAAAGGTAAATTATGGATCCCAGAGGTTTCCCGGAGGACGGCCATCCTACAAAGCACTGCAATGGGCAATTCCATCCATGACTTTGAAAGAAAGACCACACCGAGTTGGCTGGTTTACACCTCTGGGATCCGCCATGGTTGGGGTTCTACTCTTGTGGCTCAGACTGATATTTGTGTCTTCATTATTATTTCACCCTGAAGAAGCCGGCATTGTGCCTGCGAAACGCGTCGGAGACATCTACATGAATATGACCATCTGGAGGTTATGTCTGGAAATGGCTAATTGTCCCGCCTGCAGCTCTTTGAGACGCGCGCTGCTGGAGTTCCGTGTTTTTAAACACATTTTTAATGTTTTTGTACAATAAAGATGAACATTTTTCTATATAATTTGGTGTGGTACCAGTACAGCCGTTACTTCGTAATGTTGGGGTCTTGTTGTTCTTCAGTGTCTTCAATGACTTACAGTCGGGTGGGGTCAGGTGGGCGGTGGCTGGGCTAACTCCTCCTACTGCTACAGCATGGATGGACGTTTCCTCAGCCGGCACCCTCAGTGGGCAGCAGCATCCAGTTCATCGGACCTTGTCAGCCTGAGGGGGGTCACAGCACTTATCGGGGTCACTTTATAAAATGAAGACCGGTCTCCCCAGGAGGAGACAGCGAGGTGGTGGAGAAGTGTGCTCCCCCCTCAGAGGTCCTCCCAGGAGGAGACAGCAAGGTGGTGGAGAAGTGTGCTCCCCCCTCAGATGTCTCCCCAGGAGGAGACAGCGAGGTGGTGGTGAAGTGTGCTCCCCCCTCAGAGGTCTCCCCAGGAGGAGACAGCGAGGTGGTGGAGAAGTGTGCTCCCCCTCAGAGGTCCCCCCAGGAGGAGACAGCGAGGTGGTGGAGAAGTGTGCTCCCCCCTCAGAGGTCCCCCCAGGAGGAGACAGCGAGGTGGTGGAGAAGTGTGCTCCCCCCTCAGAGGTCTCCCCAGGAGGAGACAGCGAGGTGGTGGAGAAGTGTGCTCCCCCTCAGAGGTCCCCCCAGGAGGAGACAGCGAGGTGGTGGAGAAGTGTGCTCCCCCCTCAGAGGTCCCCCCAGGAGGAGACAGCGAGGTGGTGGAGAAGTGTGCTCCCCCTCAGAGGTCCCCCCAGGAGGAGAGAGGAGAGAGTGAGGTGGTGGAGAAGTGTGCTCCCCCTCAGAGGTCCCCCCAGGAGGAGAGAGGAGAGAGCGAGGTGGTGGAGAAGTGTGCTCCCCCTCAGAGGTCCCCCCAGGAGGAGAGAGGAGAGAGCGAGGTGGTGGAGAAGTGTGCTCCCCCTCAGAGGTCCCCCCAGGAGGAGAGAGGAGAGAGTGAGGTGGTGGAGAAGTGTGCTCCCCCCTCAGAGGTCTCCCCAGGAGGAGACAGCGAGGTGGTGGAGAAGTGTGCTCCCCCCTCAGAGGTCCCCCCAGGAGGAGACAGCGAGGTGGTGGAGAAGTGTGCTCCCCCCTCAGAAGTCTCCCCAGGAGGAGAGTGGAGAGAGCGAGGTGGTGGAGAAGTGTGCTCCCCCTCAGAGGTCTCCCCAGGAGGAGACAGCGAGGTGGTGGAGAAGTGTGCTCCCCCTCAGAGGTCCCCCCAGGAGGAGACAGCGAGGTGGTGGAGAAGTGTGCTCCCCCTCAGAGGTCTCCCCAGGAGGAGACAGCGAGGTGGTGGAGAAGTGTGCTCCCCCTCAGAGGTCTCCCCAGGAGGAGACAGCGAGGTGGTGGTGAAGTGTGCTCCCCCCTCAGAGGTCCCCCCAGGAGGAGACAGCGAGGTGGTGGAGAAGTGTGCTCCCCCCTCAGAGGTCCCCCCAGGAGGAGACAGCGAGGTGGTGGAGAAGTGTGCTCCCCCCTCAGAGGTCCCCCCAGGAGGAGAGAGGAGAGAGTGAGGTGGTGGAGAAGCGTGCTCCCCCCTCAGAGGTCTCCCCAGGAGGAGAGTGGAGAGCGGGGTGGTGGTGAAGCGTGCTCCCCCCTCAGAGGTCCCCCCAGGAGGAGAGTGGAGAGAGCGAGGTGGTGGAGAAGTGTGCTCCCCCCTCAGAGGTCTCCCCAGGAGGAGAGTGCGAGGTGGTGGAGAAGTGTGCTCCCCCCTCTGAAGTCTCCCCAGGAGGAGAGCGGAGAGAGTGAGGTGGTGGAGAAGCGTGCTCCCCCCTCAGAGGTCTCCCCAGGAGGAGAGTGGAGAGCGGGGTGGTGGTGAAGCGTGCTCCCCCCTCAGAGGTCTCCCCAGGAGGAGAGTGGAGAGAGTGAGGTGGTGGAGAAGCGTGCTCCCCCCTCAGAAGTCTCCCCGGGAGGAGAGTGGAGAGAGCGAGGTGGTGGAGAAGTGTGCTCCCCCCTCAGAGGTCTCCCCAGGAGGAGAGCAGAGAGAGCGAGGCTGACACCCCCTACATTCCTCTTGTCTCAGGAACATGTCGGAGCCGGGACGAGCTGCGGTTGGATGGATCCGTCTTCTTTCTGGTTGTTGTCGGATTTGCTGCCTGGGGAGGAGGGGCAGGTCGGATATCATAACTACACCTAAAGCACCGCACTACATGGGACCGCATGTACCTTGTCCCATGATGGGGGGGGGGGACAGAAGAATGTAAAAACTTTGTCTTGTTAGATCTTTGAGACAAGCCACCAAATTGTCCACCAAATTGTCCACCAAATTGTCCACCAAATTGTCCACCAACGCGCCACAGCAGACAATAGAGGACATGCAGCAGTTTTCTGACACAACACATCCAACAGTAGTGTGTCCTGGGGGGGGGGGGTTGTAGTACACTGAGCCACATCTGGTCGGAGGTGCGGGGGGTTAATGCATTGGGGTGATATTCAAAATCAATATCCCCGCGTCATGCTAAGGCATGCGATGAGAACTGACAGGTGTTGCAGAAACACAGCCGTGTCATTGTGGGGCCCGATGTCTCCTGAGTGGGTGCCGTTCCTGACAATAGATCAGAATCATGCAGAATAGTCCCTGTCGCTGCTTACTCCACCCCTGAAGATACTAGAGCTCCACTCTGAGGACACTGGTGCCCCACCCCTGAGGACACTGGTGCCCCACCCCTGAGGACACTGGTGCCCCACCCCTGAGGAAGCTAGGGCTCCACCCTGAGTATAATGAAGTCCTACCCCTGGGGATACTGGAGCCTTACCCCTGAGGATACTAGGGCTCCACCCTGAGTATAATGAAGTCCTACCCCTGGGGATACTGGTGCCCCACCCCTGAGGAAGCTAGGGCGCCACCCTGAGGATAATGAAGTCCTACCCCTGGGGATACTGTTGCCCCACCCCTGAGGAAGCTAGGGCGCCACCCTGAGGATAATGAAGTCCTACCCCTGGGGATACTGGAGCCCTACCCCTGAGGATACTAGGGCTCCACCCTGAGTATAATGAAGTCCTACCCCTAGGGATACTGTTGCCCCACCCCTGAGGAAGCTAGGGCGCCACCCTGAGGATAATGAAGTCCTACCCCTGGGGATACTGGTGCCCCACCCCTGAGGAAGCTAGGGCGCCACCCTGAGGATAATGAAGTCCTACCCCTGGGGATACTGTTGCCCCACCCCTGAGGAAGCTAGGGCGCCACCCTGAGGATAATGAAGTCCTACCCCTGGGGATACTGGTGCCCCACCCCTGAGGAAGCTAGGGCGCCACCCTGAGGATAATGAAGTACTACCCCTGGGGATACTGGAGCCCTACCCCTGAGGATACTAGGGCTCCACCCTGAGTATAATGAAGTCCTACCCCTAGGGATACTGTTGCCCCACCCCTGAGGAAGCTAGGGCGCCACCCTGAGGATAATGAAGTCCTACCCCTGGGGATACTGGAGCCTTACCCCTGAGGATAATGAAGTCCCACCCCTGGGGATACTGGAGCCCCACCCCTGAGGATACTAGGGCTCCACCCTGAGTATAATGAAGTCCTAGCGCTGGGGATACTGGAGCCCCACCCCTGAGGGTACTAGGGCTCCACCCTGAGTATAATGAAGTCCTAGCGCTGGGGATACTGGAGCCCCACCCCTGAGGGTACTGCCTCTCTCCTGCCTCAGCTGTAACCAGATGATTGCCCGCTCTCACCTACATGTTGTCTGGACCGACCTGCTGATAATTCGATGTGTAGGGAAGTGGTGGTGACAGCTGACTTCATTCTGATGATATAAAGAGCCGGACTTGACAGACAGAATATTCTGGAGTGGATTTCCAGGAGCCGGAGGTCCGCCATCCTCTATTGATCTGTGAGTGATGCCATTCGCCTGCCAATTCTCCATTGATTTCCAGCAATGAGCCGATGGCGGCCGATCTTCTGTGATTTATAGGAAGCTCCCGGTTCTGGTATCATGGATCGAATATTTGGAGGAAGCGAACTCTGATCTCCTCCGGTGCCCTCCACACAACATGCATGGCCCTGAGTGACCCCCCCCCCTCGTTGTCGCCTGTTGGAGTGACACCTTCAGAATGAGTCTTCCAGAGCATCCAATATAAATCTACCCGACCCGTACTGCGGGGGGCGCTGCGGCAGGATGAATACAGCCTGGGCCATTATTTGTGCTCAGATATCTCAAGGATAAGTTCACCTTTCCAAAAAATCATCTTTTTGCAGAAAAAGAAAACATTTATTATTTACACGAGCCTGCAGAGCATTGCACCTGTGATCAGCGGATGGCGGGGGCTCCTGCAGACACTGCCGAGGGCTCTGAGCCCGTACCTCGTACCTCTGTATGGACTGGGCGTTCCAGAGCTGTAGGCAGTGTGAATGGACTAGGAATACTCTGATCAGCTCTCCGGCACGTCATTGATGCCACGGGATGTCTGCCGCAGTGGCCGATGGCACTTGTAGTTCAGTCATAGATTCCCATGAAAGAATGACGCAGCTGAGTAGGCGGAGCCCCACACAGCCACATTGTTTTCAAAGTGTGACAGCAGGTGTTGGAAGAAGAACCCCCTCCCTCTGTCACAGGAAGTGAACTGGGGGGGGGGGGCTTAATTCAGGTGTAACAGTTGCTAAAGGTGACCCCCTCCTGTACACATTATCTGGATGGACTGGTGTCTCCACTCAATGTGTCTTCTCATCACTGTGGGGTCTCCTTACCAACCCAGTGGAGATATTGCCCAACACAGGGGTCTCAGGTCACCACAGGGGTCTCAGGTCACCACAGGGGTCTCAGGTCACCACAGGGGTCTCAGGCCACCACAGGGGTCTCAGGTCACCACAGGGGTCTCAGGCCACCACAGGGGTCTCAGGGTGGACCTTGGAGATGCACATTTTTAGAGGCATCTGGTATATATTGTGCTGATGGGAGGGGCCGATGGTCACAAGTCAATGAGGGTTTTCTACACCTGACTTTGTTATAACCACAAAAAGCTAAATTCTCCCAGCCGATCTCTTCATCAATAGAAAAAGCAGGAGGTGTGGAACCCTCATTGTGCTTCCCGTGTATCCTACTACTGATCATTCCCTTATGTGGTCCCTATATCATGACCACCAGCCCATCACCCCTATAGCCTGACCACCAGTCCATCACCCCTATAGCCTGACCACCAGTCCATCCACCCTACATCCTGACCACCAGTCCATCACCCCTATAGCCTGACCACCAGCCCATCACCCCTATAGCCTGACCACCAGTCCATCACCCCTATAGCCTGACCACCAGCCCATCACCCCTATAGCCTGACCACCAGTCCATCACCCCTATAGCCTGACCACCAGCCCATCACCCCTATAGCCTGACCACCAGTCCATCCACCCTACATCCTGACCACCAGTCCATCCACCCTACATCCTGACCACCAGTCCATCCACCCTACATCCTGACCACCAGTCCATCCACCCTACATCCTGACCACCAGTCCATCCACCCTACATCCTGACCACTAGTCCATCCACCCTACATCCTGACCACCAGTCCATCCACCCTACATCCTGACCACCAGTCCATCACCCCTATATCATGACCACCAGTCCATCCACCCTACATCCTGACCACTAGTCCATCAACCCTCCATCCTGACCACCAGTCCATCCACCCTACATCCTGACCACCAGTCCATCCACCCTACATCCTGACCACCAGTCCATCCACCCTACATCCTGACCACTAGTCCATCCACCCTACATCCTGACCACCAGTCCATCCACCCTACATCCTGACCACCAGTCCATCACCCCTATATCATGACCACCAGTCCATCCACCCTACATCCTGACCACTAGTCCATCAACCCTCCATCCTGACCACCAGTCCATCCACCCTACATCCTTACCACCAGTCCATCCACCCTACATCCTGACCACCAGTCCATCAACCCTATATCCTGACCACCAGTCCATCCACCCTATATCCTGACCACCAGTCCATCACCCCTATATCATGACCACCAGCCCATCACCCCTATATCATGACCACCAGCCCATCACCCCTATAGCCTGACCACCAGCCCATCACCCCTATAGCCTGACCACCAATCCATCACCCCTATAGCCTGACCACCAGTCCATCACCCCTGTAGCCTGACCACCAGTCCATCACCCCTGTAGCCTGACCACCAGTCCATCACCCCTGTAGCCTGACCACCAGTCCATCACCCCTGTAGCCTGACCACCAGTCCATCACCCCTGTAGCCTGACCACCAGTCCATCACCCCTGTAGCATGACCACCAGTCCATCACCCCTGTAGCCTGACCACCAGTCCATCACCCCTATAGCCTGATCACCAGTCCATCACCCCTATAGCCTGACCACCAGTCCATCACCGCTATAGCCTGACCACCAGTCCATCACCCCTATAGCCTGACCACCAGTCCAACACCCCTATAGCCTGACCACCAGTCCATCACCCCTATAGCCTGACCACCAGTCCATCACCGCTATAGCCTGACCACCAGTCCATCACCCCTATAGCCTGACCACCAGTCCATCACCCCTATAGCCTGACCACCAGTCCATCACCCCTATAGCCTGACCACCAGTCCATCACCCCTATAGCCTGACCACCAGTCCATCACCCCTATAGCCTGACCACCAGTCCATCACCCCTATAGCCTGACCACCAGTCCATCACCCCTATAGCCTGACCACCAGTCCATCACCCCTATAGCATGACCACCAGTCCATCACCCCTATAGCCTGACCACCAGTCCATCACCCCTATAGCCTGACCACCAGTCCATCACCCCTACAGCCTGACCACCAGTCCATCACCCCTACATCCTGACCACTAGTCCATCCACCCTACATCCTGACCACTAGTCCATCCACTCTACATCCTGACCACTAGTCCATCCACCCTACATCCTGACCACTAGTCCATCCACCCTACATCCTGACCACTAGTCCATCCACCCTACATCCTGACCACTAGTCCATCCACCCTACATCCTGACCACTAGTCCATCCACCCTACATCCTGACCACTAGTCCATTCACCCTACATCCTGACCACCAATCCATCCACCCTACATCCTGACCACCAGTTCATCCACCCTACATCCTGACCACCAGTCCATTAACCCTATATCCTGACCACCAGTCCATCCACCTTACATCCTGACCATCAGTCCATCACTCCTACACCCTAACCACCATTCCATCCACCCTACATCCTGACCACCAGTCCATCCACCCTACATCCTGACCACCAGTCCATCCACCCTACATCCTGACCACCAGTCCATCCACCCTACATCCTGACCACCAATCCATCCACCCTACATCCTGACCACCAGTCCATCCACCCTACATCCTGACCACCAGTCCATCCACCCTACATCCTGACCACCAGTCCATCCACCCTACATCCTGACCACCAGTCCATCCACCCTACATCCTGACCACCAGTCCATCCACCCTACATCCTGACCACCAATCCATCCACCCTCCATCCTGACCACCAGTCCATCCACCCTACATCCTGACCACCAGTCCATCCACCCTACATCCTGACCACCAGTCCATCCACCCTACATCCTGACCACCAGTCCATCCACCCTACATCCTGACCACCAGTCCATCCACCCTACATCCTGACCACCAGTCCATCCACCCTACATCCTGACCACCAGTCCATCATTGTTCATTTTATATTGTTTAATAAGAGAAAAAGGTGCAAATAAAACATTTACAGAAAAGACATTACAAAAAGAAGACAATAATATGATAGAAAACATCAAAAGAATTGAGAATGAAAAGACCTAACTTAGTCCTGGAGGATCTGAGTTCCAACAGAGTTCAGTCAATGGCCAAAAAACGGGTCCAACTGTTGGCGCTCATCAGATTCCTGTTTCCATGGTGAAGAGAACTCCTCAGCTGGACATACACAAGCTTTGTGGGGACTTTCCAGAGGGTGTCACTGAGCCCTCCCCTCACCCAATCACAAGAACTAAAGGGTGCAGAAATGGGAAATGTACCTCATTCTAAACATATTCATATTTCTGGGCTACCCTACCTGCCACCTACCTACCTCTCTACCTACCCACCTACCTACCTCTCTACCTACCCACCTACCTACCTCTCTACCTACCCACCTACCTACCTCTCTACCTACCCACCTACCTACCTCTCTACCTACCCACCTATACTTCATAGTCAGGAGACCAACATACGTATCATGATGCAGAATTCCATCTGTACCAGTCAATAGAAACCAATACTGACCATCTGATATGGAATCCTAGGACCCGGAATGTGACTAATTATCCTCCTGCACCGTATACCCGGCTGAGCTGGACCTGGATTGTTCCACTTGTTCTTCTACATGGGAATGTATCCTTCTTGGTGTCATTTAATGGGTTCAGGATTTATATAAATGTCGGCTCTGCAGGGAGACCTATTCCACCAGGAATGTGTTCTTAGCACTCAGCAGGGTAAACTACGATAGATCCATAGACTGGGCCTCATAGGTTATCTATTGTATGATAGATCCATAGACCGGGCCTCGTAGGTTATCTATTGTATGATAGATCCATAGACTGGGCCTCGTAGGTTATCTATTGTACGATAGATCCATAGACCGGTCCTCATAGGTTATCTATTGTATGATAGGTCCATAGACCGGTCCTCGTAGGTTATCTATTGTATGATAGATCCATAGACCGGTCCTCATAGGTTATCTATTGTACGATAGATCCATAGACCGGTCCTCATAGGTTATCTATTGTATGATAGGTCCATAGACCGGTCCTCGTAGGTTATCTATTGTATGATAGGTCCATAGACTGGGCCTCATAGGTTATCTATTGTACGATAGGTCCATAGACCGGGCCTCATAGGTTATCTATTGTACGATAGATCCATAGACCGGTCCTCATAGGTTATCTATTGTATGATAGATCCATAGACTGGGCCTCATAGGTTATCTATTGTACGATAGGTCCATAGACCGGTCCTCATAGGTTATCTATTGTATGATAGATCCATAGACCGGGCCTCATAGGTTATATATTGTACGATAGATCCATAGACCGGGCCTCATAGGTTACCTATTGTATGATAGGTCCATAGACCGGGCCTCATAGGTTATCTATTGTACGATAGATCCATAGACCGGGCCTCGTAGGTTATCTATTGTACGATAGATCTGTAGACCGGGCCTTATAGGTTACCTATTGTATGATAGGTCCATAGACCGGGCCTCGTAGGTTATATATTGTACGATAGATCCATAGACCGGTCCTCATAGGTTATCTATTGTATGATAGGTCCATAGACCGGGCCTTATAGGTTATCTATTGTATGATAGATCCATAGACCGGGCCTCATAGGTTATCTATTGTATGATAGATCCATAGACTGGGCCTCATAGGTTATCTATTGTATGATAGATCCATAGACCGGGCCTCATAGGTTATCTATTGTATGATAGGTCCGTAGACCGGGCCTCATAGGTTATCTATTGTACGATAGATCCATAGACCGGGCCTCATAGGTTGTTACCTTGGACTATCAGATGTTGACTGAGGTCATTACTGAAGTTGGGTCTCCACACATCCCTTCCAAAGTCCTAAAATGGGGGTCTAGTTGTAGAGCCGGTCCTGTATGGGACATACGAAGGTTCTCCTCAGCAGATCTCTGGTTATCGGTGTTCTTCTAAGGGACGATTTTTCTGCATTGTTTATGGTGATTTCTAACCGAAGGAAGTTCTCAGAAGATTTGAATGAAACTTGTAAAATGTAAGCAGAGTAAGGGGGCCACAGAGTTCCTGATCCATTATTGGGGGGCCCTGACCTGATTACTGTCATATAGGAGCTTCACCCCACTAATTGGCTGCTGCCGTCTCACAGCCGCAATGGAGGCCTTGCACATGGTGACCATGGTCCAGCAGACGTGACCATGTAGAGTGATCTCTGTCCCGTGTCCATTCATAGGATGAGCTCTGGCACAGGCCACCCCGTGTCCATTCATAGGACAAGCTCTGGCACAGTCCACCCCGTGTCCATTCATAGGATGAGCTCTGGCACAGTCCACCCCGTGTCCATTCATAGGACGAGCTCTGGCACAGTCCACCCCGTGTCCATTCATAAAATGAGCTCTGGTTCAGGCCACCCCGTGTCCATTCATAGGATGAGCTCTGGCACAGTCCACCCCGTGTCCATTCATAGGATGAGCTCTGGTACAGGCCACCCCGTGTCCATTCATAGGATGAGCTCTGGTACAGGCCACCCCGTGTCCATTCATAGGATGAGCTCTGGCACAGTCCACCCCGTGTCCATTCATAGGATGAGCTCTGGTTCAGGCCACCCCGTGTCCATTCATAGGATGAGCTCTGGCACAGTCCACCCCGTGTCCATTCATAGGATGAGCTCTGGCACAGGCCACCCCGTGTCCATTCATAGGATGAGCTCTGGCACAGTCCACCCCGTGTCCATTCATAGGATGAGCTCTGGTTCAGGCCACCCCGTGTCCATTCATAGGATGAGCTCTGGTTCAGGCCACCCCGTGTCCATTCATAGGATGAGCTCTGGCACAGTCCACCCCGTGTCCATTCATAGGATGAGCTCTGGCACAGGCCACCCCCCTCCATGGTGTTCCCATCGTATTTGTTGCTGGAAATTCCGAGAACATTTCTTGTGAACAGAAGAGGAAGCTCCCGCCTGAGATGAAGGGGCGGCATAAAGCGGTGGAGAGTCCCCGACGTCGGTGTTTGTGCTCGGAATGATAAGTCCTCTCTTCCAGGACATGATAAAGGACTCCTTTGTGTTTGGAGTCGGGATGCTGCATTGATTCCGCAGACAAACACAGGAGCAGCCGCTGTGCGGTGATAATACGGAGCAGCCGCTGTGCGCTGATAATACGGAGCAGCCGCTGTGCGCTGATAATACGGAGGAGCCGCTCTCTCATGGATCTCACAAGACGGCCAGGAAATTCTTCATCTCGGAGATTTCTCAGGAAGCAGAATCTGTGTGTTTTCTGCAGATTAAAGACAAGAAGCAAATCTGCCATTTTTTCTGGTTTGTGGAATTGCAGAGGAATGGGGTGGGGGATGGGAGTTCTGCCAGACACAGGTGATCTCTGTAGATTGGGGACTTCTTCTCAATCTATTCATCCTAATGGTAGTAATGGAAATGTAGTTCTGGGCGCACCATCACCACGCGTAGGCGCTCTCTCATGACATCTCTGATGAAAAGACTCCACATAATCGTTACTCAGATAATTGGCCATCAGGTATTGGGCAGCTCAAACTCCTCTATTCCTCCAAGTCATCTTATTCCTGCATCGGTCAGGATTTTTTGGGCCCTTGACTGGGGCCCTTTGGGTTTAGCATTATAAAGGCCAGGACTGGGGTCTTCTGCACTTTGTGTTGAACAAGTCAGGGCTGTGGTCTTTTGGGTCCTGTGTTATATTGGTCAGGACTGGGGTCTTCTTCTTTTGGGTCCTGTGTTATATAGGTCAGGACTGGGGTCTTCTTCTTTTGGGTCCTGTGTTATATAGGTCAGGACAGGGGTCTTCTTCTTTTGGGTCCTGTGTTATATTGGTCAGGACTGGGGTCTTCTTCTTTTGGGTCCTGTGTTATATAGGTCAGGACAGGGGTCTTCTTCTTTTGGGTCCTGTGTTATATTGGTCAGGACAGGGGTCTTCTTCTTTTGGGTCCTGTGTTATATTGGTCAGGACAGGGGTCTTCTTCTTTTGGGTCCTGTGTTATATTGGTCAGGACTGGGGTCTTCTTCTTTTGGGTCCTGTGTTATATAGGTCAGGACAGGGGTCTTCTTCTTTTGGGTCCTGTGTTATATAGGTCAGGACAGGGGTCTTCTTCTTTTGGGTCCTGTGTTATATTGGTCAGGACTGGGGTCTTCTTCTTTTGGGTCCTGTGTTATATTGGTCAGGACTGGGGTCTTCTTTTTTGGGTGTTGTGTTATAGAGGTGAGGACTGGGGTCTTCTTCTTTTGGGTCCTGTGTTATATTGGTCAGGACTGGGGTCTTCTTTTTTGGGTGTTGTGTTATAGAGGTGAGGACTGGGGTCTTCTTCTTTTGGGTCCTGTGTTATATTGGTCAGGACTGGGGTCTTCTTCTTTTGGGTCCTGTGTTATATTGGTCAGGACTGGGGTCTTCTTCTTTTGGGTCCTGTGTTATATTGGTCAGGACTGGGGTCTTCTTCTTTTGGGTGTTGTGTTATATTGGTCAAGACTGGGGTCTTCTTCTTTTGCATCCTGTGTTATATTGGTCAGGACTTGGGTCTTCTTCTTTTGGGTCCTGTGTTATATTGGTCAGGACTGGGGTCTTCTTCTTTTGGGTCCTGTGTTATATTGGTCAGGACTGGGGTCTTCTTCTTTTGGGTCCTGTGTTATATTGGTCAGGACTGGGGTCTTCTTCTTTTGGGTCCTATGTTATAGAGGTCAGGACTGGGGTCTTCTTCTTTTCGGTCCTATGTTATAGAGGTCAGGACTGGGGTCTTCTCTTGGGTCTTGTAATATAGAGATCAGGCCTGGGGTGTTCATCTTCTGGGTCCTCTGTTATATTGGTAAGGACCAGAGTCTTCTTTTGGGTCCTGCAATATAGAGGTCAGGACTGGGGTCTTCTTTTTCTGGGTCCGTGTTGGAGAGGCCAGCACTGGGGTCTTCTTCTGGATCCTGTGTTAGGTAGGTCAGGATGGAAGTATTCTGGGCTCCATGTTGGGGGTCAGGACTGGAATCTATTAAGTGCTGTGTTAGGTAGGTCAGGATGGAAGTATTCTGAGCTCCATGTTGGGAGGTCAGGACTGGGATCTACTGGGTGCTGTGTTAGGTAGGTCAGGATGGAAGTATTCTGGGCTCCATGTTGGGGGTCAGGACTGGGATCTACTGGCTGCTGTGTTAGGTAGGTCAGGATGGAAGTATTCTGGGCTCCATGTTGGGGGGTCAGGACTGGGATCTTCTGGGTGCTGTTAGGTAGGTCAGGATGGAAGTGTTCTGGGCTCCATGTTGGGAGGTCAGGACTGGGATCTTCTGGGTGCTGTTAGGTAGGTCAGGATGGAAGTGTTCTGGGCTTCATGTTGGGAGGTCAGGACTGGGGTCTTCTTCTGGGTGGTGTGTTAGGTAGGTCAGGATGGAAGTATTCTGGGCTTCATGTTGGGAGGTCAGGACTGGGGTCTTCTTCTGGGTGGTGTGTTAGGTAGGTCAGGATGGAAGTATTCTGGGCTCCATGTTGGGAGGTTAGGACTGGGATGTACTGGGTGCTGTGTTAGGTAGGTCAGGATGGAAGTATTCTGAGCTCCATGTTGGGAGGTCAGGAATGGGATGTACTGGGTGCTGTGTTAGGTAGGTCAGGATGGAAGTATTCTGGGCTCCATGTTGGGGGGTCAGGACTGGGGTCTTCTTCTGGGTAGTGTGTTAGGTAGGTCAGGATGGAAGTATTCTGAGCTCCATGTTGGGGGGTCAGGACTGGGATCTTCTGGGTGCAGTGTTAGGTAGGTCAGGATGGAAGTATTCTGGCCTCCATGTTGGGGGTCAGGACTGGGATCTTCTGGGTGCTATTTTAGGTAGGTCAGGATGGAAGTATTCTGGGCTCCATGTTGGGGGGTCAAGACTGGGGTCTTGTTCTGGGTGCTGTGTTAGGTAGGTCAGGACTGGGATCTTCTGGGCTCCATGTTAGGTAGGTCAGGATGGAAGTGTTCTGGGCTCCATGTTGGGGGTCAGGATGAAAGTGTTCTGGGCTCCATGTTAGGTAGGTCAGGACTGGGATCTTCTGGGCTCCATGTTAGGTAGGTCAGGATGGAAGTGTTCTGGGCTCCATGTTGGGGGTCAGGATGGAAGTGTTCTGGGCTCCATGTTAGGTAGGTCAGGACTGGGATCTTCTGGGCTCCATGTTAGGTAGGTCAGGATGGAAGTGTTCTGGGCTCCATGTTGGGGGGTCAGGACTGGGATCTTCTGGGCTCCATGTTAGGTAGGTCAGGATGGAAGTGTTCTGGGCTCCATGTTAGGTAGGTCAGGATGGAAGTGTTCTGGGCTCCAGGTTAGGTAGGTCAGGATGGAAGTGTTCTGGGCTCCATGTTAGGTAGGTCAGGATAGAAGTGTTCTGGGCTCCATGTTAGGTAGGTCAGGACTGGGATCTTCTGGGCTCCATGTTGGGGGGTCAGGACTGGGATCTTCTGGGCTCCATGTTAGGTAGGTCAGGATGGAAGTGTTCTGGGCTCCATGTTGGGGGGTCAGGACTGGGATCTTCTGGGCTCCATGTTAGGTAGGTCAGGATGGAAGTGTTCTGGGCTCCATGTTGGGGGGTCAGGACTGGGATCTTCTGGGCTCCATGTTGGGGGGTCAGGACTGGGATCTTCTGGGCTCCATGTTGGGGGGTCAGGACTGGGATCTTTTGGGCTCCATGTTAGGTAGGTCAGGATGGAAGTGTTCTGGGCTCCATGTTGGGGGGTCAGGACTGGGATCTTCTGGGCTCCATGTTGGGGGGTCAGGACTGGGATCTTCTGGGCTCCATGTTAGGTAGGTCAGGATGGAAGTGTTCTTGGGGTGGTCCTGGTGTTCTGTGTCAGTCATGTATGGATGATGTATCTCCGGAATGTTCGGATGGATGATCTCTCGTACATTGTAGATGGAGTATGTCTGTATTTCCCTCATGCAGGCGCTCTGCACATCCCGTGTTTATGGCGGTCTCCATGTATGTGTTCTGCGGATGGATTGTTCTCCTCCAATGGTAACGTGTTATTTAATGAGCGCTCTGTGACCGCGCGGCTCGCTGTTCTGGCCGTTTGTTTTGATTATCGTGGTTTGAATGTAAATCTGCGTCAGCCGGGAGGCGCTGTGTGTGGAGCCGACCTCGTGAATAAAACATTTCTCCTCCACATCTGGAATACTTCTATCTGTTCTCATGGAATTCCTCCGGGATCCATTATTGGACGATTCGCCGGCAACAAACGACACTCACAGGCAGATCCGGTCTTCTCCTCTCCGTGTTTTATTACTGAAACGTGAATTCTCCCCGGGAGGCTTCTATTAAACGGATTCTTCTACATTGTGTCACAACTGACCTCACACACTGGAACACGCTTCCTGCCCTCCACTCCACCCTGACATGGCATCATGCACCAGAACATGCTTCCTGCCCACCACTCCACCCTGACATGGCATCACGTGCCCACCACTCCACCCTGACATGGCATCACGTGCCCTCCACTCCACCCTGACATGGCATCATGCACCAGAACACGCTTCCTGCCCTCCACTCCACCCTGACATGGCATCATGCACCAGAACACGCTTCCTGCCCACCACTCCACCCTGACATGGCATCATGCACCAGAACACGCTTCCTGCCCACCACTCCACCCAGACATGGCATCATGTGCCCACCACTCCACCCTGACATGGCATCATGTGCCCACCACTCCACCCTGACATGGCATCACGTGCCCACCACTCCACCCTGACATGGCATCACGCGCCCATCACTCCACCCTGACATGGCATCATGCACCAGAACACGCTTCCTGCCCACCACTCCACCCAGACATGGCATCATGTGCCCACCACTCCACCCAGACATGGCATCATGCACCGGAACACGCTTCCTACCCACCACTCCACCCTGACATGGCATCAAGTACCCACCACTCCACCCTGACATGGCATCAAGTACCCACCACTCCACCCAGACATGGCATCATGTGCCCACCACTCCACCCTGACATGGCATCAAGTACCCACCACTCCACCCAGACATGGCATCATGTGCCCACCACTCCACCCTGACATGGCATCACGTGCCCACCACTCCACCCTGACATGGCATCATGCACCGGAACACGCTTCCTGCCCACCACTCCACCCTGACATGGCATCAAGTACCCACCACTCCACCCTGACATTGCATCACGTGCCCACCACTCCACCCTGACATGGCATCATGCACCGGAACACGCTTCCTACCCACCACTCCACCCTGACATGGCATCAAGTACCCACCACTCCACCCTGACATGGCATCACGTGCCCACCACTCCACCCTGACATGGCATCATGCACCGGAACACGCTTCCTGCCCACCACTCCACCCTGGCATGGCATCACGCACCCACAACTCCACCCTAACATGGCATCATGCACCGGAACACGCTTCCTGCCCTCCACTCCACCCTGACATGGCATCACGTGCCCACCATTCCACCCTGACATGGCATCACACACAAGAACCCGCTTCCTGCCCACCACTCCACCCTGACATGGAATCACACACCGGAACACGCTTCCTTCCCACCACTCCACCCAGACATGGCATCACGTGCCCACCATTCCACCCTGACATGGCATTATGCACCGGAACACGCTTCCAGCCCACCATTCCACCCTGACATGGCATCACGCACCCACCACTCCACCCTGACATGGCATCACGCACCCACCACTCCACCCTGACATGGCATCACGCACCCACCACTCCACCCTGACATGGCATCACACACCAGAACCCGCTTCCTGCCCACCACTCCACCCTGACATGTCATCATGTACCCACCACTCCACCCTGACATGGCATCACACACCAGAACCCGCTTCCTGCCCACCACTCCACCCTGACATGGCATCACGTACCCACCACTCCTCCCTGACATGGCATCACGCACCAGAACACGCTTCCTGCCCACCACTCCACCCTGACATGGCATCACGCACCAACCATTCCACCCTGACATGGCATCACGTGCCCACCACTCCACCCAGACATGGCATCAGGTACCCACCACTCCACCCAGACATGGCATCAGGTACCCAGCACTCCACCCTGACATGGCATCACACACTGGAACCCGCTTCCTGCACACAACCCACCACTCCACCCTGGCATGGCATCAGGTACCCACCACTCCACCCTGGCATGGCATCAGGTACCCACCACTCCACCCTGACATGGCATCAGGTACCCACCACTCCACCCTGACATGGCATCAGGTACCCACCACTCCACCCAGACATGGCATCAAGTACCCACCACTCCACCCTGACATGGCATCAGGTACCCACCACTCCACCCAGACATGGCATCAGGTACCCACCACTCCACCCAGACATGGCATCAGGTACCCACCACTCCACCCTGACATGGCATCAGGTACCCACCACTCCACCCAGACATGATTAGTCTGATGAAATGCCTGGTCACTAGGCTTCTCCCCCAGGTACATGGCTTCTGTAAAGTCCCCTCAGTATAAAGACGATACAAAGGAGGCCACAGCTGGCTAACATACAACATGGAAGATCCACACATTACATACATGTGAATTCAGCAGAGTTGGAGTTCTGTTGTCTGATGTCTCACACGACATCCTAATATTGTGAAGGAAAAGAATTCCTGGACTCCATCCACCTGGAGGATACTTGGCTGGAGGTAACAATGATTTATTGAGAAGGAACACGTGATCAGCAGATCAGTAACAATCGATAATAATTACACGTGGAGACAAATGGCCATCAATTCCAACCAATAAGAATGATAAGCTGGTAGTCGGGAGAAATGCTTCTAAAGCATATTATTCAATTCAAGAGGGAAAAAACTTCCCCCAAAAAACATCTGGAGAACCCATCCCCCCCGGGCAAAACTCTACAATATTCTACAGTTTATAGCGATTCGTTTCTGCGTCCTTCATGGCCTTCATGGCCTTCATCTTCATGCTTTCCAGTTGTCCTCACTAGATTTCTGAATTGAGGGTTCTCAAGTGCCATATTCATCATATTCATCTCCAGATCTCTTCTCATTTCACACTTCAGTCGTACCTGACCAATGTCTGACCAATCAACACCATTATTTCCTAATTTTCCTCCCTCTTCCATCCCACACTCCTTCAACCTTCTGAGAACTCTCTCCTCTACCTCAATAGGCACCAAATGGATTTTTAAGGATCCTCCACCTTGCATGTATATTGTCACCAGTCCCAGCGTAAACCAAGACAGCTGCCCAACCCTCTCGGTGATCTGTCCAAAGTCCCTCCAACCATGACCCTGGGGAGACACAAAGCGTTCTCCTGAGATGATCCTGGCAATGAAGTATTGGATATCCTTCTTATTGATTACAGAGCTCCCTATAACTACCACCAGTCTAGGCCTGCCTACGTGACCCGTCCTACTCATACTAGATGGGCTGGTCTTCCAGCTGTTCAGGGAATCAGTATTTTGGGGGGGATTCCCACTTCTGAGTTTGTCCCCTCACATCATCACTCAACTTGACAAATGCGTTTCCCTACCCTACTTTAACATCTATCTCAGCATCTGATTCCAGCTGCCTGTCAGGCACTCAACAAGGAGCCTACCTGACCAAAGCAGATTTCTCTGCCGCTATATCAGATGTTCTCGGACAAATAAAGGCTCCCTTTCTACCAGCCTCTCCTCCTACCTCCACCGGAATTGATACCATCTGCCCTAGAAGGTAGACCTGCAAAAATTTGAAAAAGCCTGTGAGATGTTAGAGGAAGCTGTGGAATATTTTTCCCCCCCCGCACTCCCTGCTTCCTGCAATGTGCTTGACCGTGTAGCTATGCACTCTTCTGTACAAAATCCTTATAGCTGCACTTGATTCTCCTCCTCCTGCCCTTCTGGGTAGGAAGGGAACTAAAAAAAAAAGACATTTCCCATTCGTGAACAAATAGAATTGGAGATTTAAGGCACTTGGGATTCTAGTGAAAATAACTAAAACGTGGACTGCCCCAGTAGTAGACCTTGTTGTCTCAGACCCTGCAGAATCTTATGGCTGACATTATGGCTGGTTGAAGCTGCCAATAAGACCCCTCACTTGGACCCTCTTTGGTGAGGCACTTGACAAATTCTTAAAAAAATGTCACAAGAGGGAAGGTCCTTCTGCCATGGTGAAGGGTTCTAAAAAATCCTTCTTCATGGGCCTTTGCCTCCTAAAAAATGCAGAGCATGTAGTATGAAGTCTCTCTCTAACGTCTCATGCTCAGGCCTTAAGATTCAAAAGAGATCCCTCAGTGAGATTCTCCATGAGAGTCCTGGCTCTCATGGCTGCCTCATTCAAAGCTGTTCCCTTCACTCAGTCCCACTCCAGGCCTCACCAACACAACATTCTGGAACTGCTTGGAACAAAACATACTCCTTAATTCGATCTTCTTATGCTTCTCTCCAGTCAAGTGAGGAACTTTCTAGCTTGGTGGATTGCCAGTCCCACTTTGGTAATTGGAAATGTGTTTCTCCTACAGTCGCAGGCTAAGGAGGAGTCTTCCAATCTTTCACCGTTTAGGGAATCTGGTCTCTTTGAGAAGCAAAGCTCTCTATCAACATAATGGAGCTCAGAGCAATAAAATCGTCTCAGTATCACTGGACCCCCCTTCTTCAAAGATACCCAATCAGTGCGCAGTCATACGGTGCCAAGTTAGTGGCCTATATAAATCATCTGGAGGTTACTAGGAGTCAGGAAGCCTCGAAGGAAGGAAAATGCTGTCCAGCCATCTCTGCTGTTCACATCCTGGGATTGGACAGTTGGAAGGTGGATTTCCTCAGACAGTGCCTGGATCAAGGAAAAGGATCAAGGTTCCTTATTGCCTTCAATCTCCTATGTCAGAAATGGGGGACTTTGATGTGGACATCCTGGCCTCCAGGTTCAACAACTTACACCTGTTTGTGGCCAGGGCCAAGGACAATCTAGAACTGGCATCCAATGCTCTGGTGATCTAATAGACTCAGTTCAGTTTAATATGTTTTCCCTTTAGTGTGGATTCATCCTCAACCACTCCATAAAAAGAGAGGATGAGAAGAAAATGGTGATCTTCACTGAAACAAACTGGCTCAGAAGAACCTGGGCCAAAAATCTACTCAGACTTCTAGGACCCCTTGCACACAGGCTGGACCTGCAGTCTCAAGATCCCCTGTTCCATCCTGCTTCTCAGTCACTGGCTTTAGTGGCATGGCTGTTGAAACTCAGGTTGTGAAGGACAGGGGCATATTTGATGCTGTCATTCCCACAATAGTCAGGGAGAGAAAAGCCATCTCTATAAAAATCTATGACTGTAGATAGAGATCCTGCTTTGCCTGGTGTGAACGCATGTATTTCAACCCCAAAGATGATATGGCACCTCGCATTTTGGCTTTCCTGCAGGTGGACTTGACCAAAACCTGGCTCTTAAGCACCATAGAAGTACATGGATTCAGAACAATGGGCAGCAGATCAGGGGTATTGTGCTGTTATCAGGTGGGAAGGACATGGCTTTAGCATCATGGACAGCAGATCAGGGGTACGGTCCCATTATCAGGTGAGGAGGACATGACTTCAGCACCACGGACAGTGAATCAGTTAAGGTCTCGTTATCTGGTGAGGAGGACATAGGCTCAGCACCATGGACAGAGGATCAGTGGTAAGGTCCCATTATCTGGTGAGGAGGACATGACTTCAGAAACGTGGACAGAGGATCAGTGGTAAGGTCCCATTATCTGGTGAGGAGGACATGGGCTCAGCACCATGGACAGAGGATCAGTGGTAAGGTCCTATTACCAGTTGGGGAGGATTTGGCTTCAGCACCATGGACAGAGAATCTGAGTTAAGGTCCCCTTATCTGGTGAAGAGCACATGGGTTCAGCACCATGGACAGAGGATCAGAGGTAAAGTCCTGTCATGAGGTGAGGACACAACTTCAGCACCATGGACAGCAGATAGGAATAAGTAATATTTATTATTATTATTATTATACAGTATTTATAAAGCTCCAATAGTTGGCTCAGCGCTGTACATTACAGAGGGGGACAGAACATGTGACAGAACAATACCAATACAATGCGAAACATGAAGGGATCGAGGGCCCTGATCCTGGGAGCTTACAATCTAGGAGGGAGGGGATGGTGGCACAGGAGGAGATAGCTGTGGGGGATGGAGTGGTAGGAAGAGTGGAGGAGGTTGGCAAGTTAGCAGGGGGTGGGGTAGGCTTCCCTGAAGAAATGGATTTTCAGGGTGCGCCTAAAGGAGAGGAGAGTAGGTGATAGTCTGATGGATTAGGGTAGGGAGTTCCAGAGGATGGGAGACACCCTGGAGAAATCCTGGAGGTGGGCATGGGAGGAGGAGACTAGGGAATTAAAGAGAAGGTCTTGTGAGGAGCGGAGTGTGCGTGTTGGGCGGTACTTGGATATTAGGTCGATGATGTAATTTGGGGCAGTATGGTGGACGGCTTTGTACGTCAGTGTTAGGATTTTGAATTTGATCTGTTGGGCAATCGGGAGCCAGTGGAGGGATTGGCAGAGAGGGGTGGAGGACACTGAGTGGAGGCCAGTGGAGGGATTGGCAGAGGGGGGGTGGAGGACAATGAGTGGAGACCAGTGGAGGGATTGGCAGAGGGGGGTGGAGGACACTGAGTGGAGACCAGTGGAGGGATTAGCAGAGAGGGGTGGAGGACACTGAATGGAGGCCAGTGGAAGGATTGGCAGAGGGGGGTGGAAGCCAGTGGAGGGATTGGCAGAGAGGGGTGGAGGACACTGAGTGGAGGCCAGTGGAGGGATTGGCAGAGGGGGGTGGAGGGCACTGAGTGGAGGCCAGTGGAGGGATTGGCAGAGGGGGGGTGGAGGACAATGAGTGGAGGCCAGTGGAGGGATTGGCAGAGGGGGGTGGTGGAGATGGAGCGGTTGGAAAGGTGAATGAGTCTGGCAGCCGTATTCAGGATGGACTGAAGAGGGGATAGCCAGCGGCGAGGCAGGCCAGTGAGGAGGGAGTTGCAGTAGTCGAGTCGTGATATGATGAGGGAGTGGATGAGCTGTTTAGTGGTTTCTGGGGTTAGGAATGTGCGGATTTTGGCAATGTTGCGGAGGTGGAGTCTGCATGTTGTGGAGGTGGAGTCTGCATGTTGCAGGGGTGGAGTCTGCATGTTGCGGAGGTGGAGTCTGCATGTTGCGGAGGTGGAGTCTGCATGTTGCAGGGGTGGAGTCTGCATGTTGCGGAGGTGGAGTCTGCATGTTGCGGAGGTGGAGTCTGCACGAGTTTGTTAAAGATTGGACTTGGGGCTGGAAGGATAGGTTGGAGTCCAGAATGACACCAAGTACTTTGGCTTGCGGGGTGGGGCTGATGGTGGCATTGGTGGTTGTGATGGAGAGGTCGGGGGGGTGGGGTCCAGGCTGGGGGGAAGACTAGGAGCTCAGTTTTGGAGAGGTTCAATTTGAGGAAGTGGAGTGACATCCAGTCTGATATGTCGCTCAGTAGGTGTGTGATTCGGGCAGAGACCGAGGGGGTGAGGTGGGGGGTTGAGAGATAGATTTGTGTGTCGTCGGCATAGAGGTGGTAATTGAAGCCGTGAGAGTGTATGAGTTGGCCAAGGGAGGAGGTGTAGATGGAGAAGAGAAGGGGCCCGAGGACGGAGCCTTGGGGGACCCCAACAGAGAGGGGGAGTGAGGGGAAGGTGGTAGCATTATAGGTAACACTGAAGGAGCATTGGGATAGGTAGGAGGAGAGCCAGGTGAGGGCGGAGTCTCTGATGCCGAGGGAGTGTAGTTTTTTGAGGAGGAGGGGGTGGTGGACTGTGTGGAAGGCCGCAGAGAGGTCAAGGAGTAGGAGCACTGAATAGTGGCCATTAGCTTTGGCGGTTAGCAGGTCGTTGGAGAGTTTGAGTAGGGTGGTTTCGGTGGAGTGTAGGGGGGTTTCAGTGGAGTGTAGGGCGGTGTCGGTGGAGTGTAGGGCGGTTTCGGTGGAGTGTAGGGCGGTGTCGGTGGAGTGTAGGGCAGTTTCGGTGGAGTGTGGGGCGGTTTCGGTGGAGTGTAGGGCGGTTTCGGTGGAGTGTAGGGCGGTGTCGGTGGAGTGTAGGGCAGTTTCGGTGGAGTGTGGGGCGGTTTCGGTGGAGTGTAGGGCGGTTTCGGTGGAGTGTAGGGCGGTTTCGGTGGAGACTGAGGGGGTGAGGTGAGGAGGCGGAGACTGAGGGGGTGAGGTGGGGGGATGATAGATAGATTTGTGTGTCGTCGGCATAGAGGTGATAGTTGAAGCCGTGGGAGTGTATCAGTTGGCCGAGGGAGGAGGTGTAGATGGAGAAGAGAAGGGGCCCGAGGACAGAGCCTTGGGAAACCCCAACAGAGAGGGGGAGGTGGTGGCATTATAGGTAATGCTGAAGGAGCGTTGGGATAGGTAGGAGGAGAACCAGGAGAGGGCGGAGTCTCTGAGGCCGAGGGAGTGTAGTTTAGTAAGGAGGAGGGGGTGGTGGACTGTGTGGAAGGCCGCGGAGAGGTCGAGGAGTAGGAGCACTGAATAGTGGCCATTAGCAGGTTGTTGAAGAGTTTGAGTAGGGCGGTTTCGGTGGAGTGTAGGGCGGTTTCGGTGGAGTGTAGGGCGGGTTTGGTGGAGTGTAGGGCGGTTTCGGTGGAGTGTAGGGGGGTTTCGGTGGAGTGTAGGGCGGTTTCGGTGGAGTGTAGGGGACGGAAGCCGGACTGTAGGGGGTCGAGGAGGTTGTTGTCGGTGAGGTGGGCGTTAGGCGATTGTAGACTAAGCTCTTGAGGAGTTTGGATGTAAATGGCAGCAGGGAGATGGGTCTGAGGTTGTTCAGGTCGGTGGGGTCCAGGGAGGGCTTTTTAAGTATGGGGGTGATGTGCGCGTGCTTTGGGGGGGAGGGGAATGCGCCGGAGGAGAGGGAGAGATTGAAGATGTGGGTGAGGGAGCGTAGGATGGAGGGGGAGGGAGGTCGTAGGAGTTGTGAGGGGATAGGGTCAAGTGGGCAGGTGGTGAGGCGGGCATTAGAGAGGACCTTGGTGACCTCCTCGATGGTAGTGTGGTTGAAGGAGCGGAGTGTTGGGCTTCAGTATGAGGAATGTTAGGTGGGGTGGAGGTCATAGCAGTGGTGAGACCGAGGGAGAGGGGTGATGAGGGGGTTGCTGTGTGAGAGGGGATGGGTGGGGGGGGGAGTTTGAGGAGCGGCGATGTCCCTGCGAATTGGTCAATCTTATTTTTTAAGCGATTGGCAATCTCGTGGGCGGTGAGTGAGGTGCTGGGTGGGGGCGGGGAGCGGTGAGTGAGGTGCTCGGTGGGGGCGGGGAGCGGTGAGTGAGGTGCTCGGTGGGGGCAGGGAGCGGTGAGTGAGGTGGGGGTGGGGGGGGGGGGGGGCGAGAGTAGAGAGTTGAAGGTGGAGAAGAGTCGGCGAGGATTGGAGGAGAGGGCCTTGATGAGGGTCAGGAAGTCGGCTTGTTTGGCTGCGTGGAGGGAGGAGGTGGAGGTGAGGAAGGTGGATTTGTAGCGGGTGAAGGCTTGTTGGGATCTGGTTGTGCGATATTTCACTATCAGCCAATACTGCTGCCCTGATTTTGGGCCCAGGTCTCTAATTTTGGGTCAGGTCTCTAATTTTGGGTCCAGGTCTCTAATTTTGGACCCAAGTCTCTAATTTTGGACCCAGTCTCTAATTTTAGGTCAGGCCTATTTTTGGGCCCAGGTCTCTAATTTTGGGTCAGGTCTATTTTTGGGTCAGGTCTCTAATTTTGGGTCAGGTCTATTTTTGGGTCAGGTCTCTAATTTTGGGTCAGGCCTATTTTTGGGCCCAGGTCTCTAATTTTAGGTCAGGCCTATTTTTGGACCCAGGTCTCTAATTTTGGGTCAGGTCTCTAATTTTAGGTCAGGCCTATTTTTGGGTCAGGTCTCTAATTTTGGGCCCAGGTCTCTAATTTTGGGTCCAGGTCTCTAATTTTGGGTCAGGCCTATTTTTGGGTCCAGATCTCTAATTTTGGGTCAGGTCTAATTTTGGGCCCAGGTTACTGGTTCTGGGTGGTATCTGTCCCAGCTGTGCACTCTGTACATTTCGATCTTCTCTTCCCCCCTCCCCCATGCTGGAACCGTCCCCGGCACTGTGCTCACGTTTCTCGAGTGACATGGATGTGTGCTGAGACTAAGCGGGGGCAAGCTGTCTTCTCTCCTCGCTCTCTCATTACTCTCTTCTCTCCATACTTGTGCTCCCCTCCCCCACCATCATCTCCCTGTACCGTATTTATCTTCACTGGACGCTTGCTTGCAGGGAATGTGATCTTGGCCGTGTGTATTACCCACTAGAACTGTACAGCTGAGGCAGAATGAGCGGAATCTCCGCGATGGAGATGATACCTCATGGATGGCCGTATTTCCATCTTCCTACGGGGACTTATAGCGCCATCAATGTACGCAGCGCTGTACTTGTCTCCTGTACATCAGGCCCCGCCCCCGAGGAGCGTACAATCGAAGGTCCATCACTCACATACATACATATCCATACTAGGGCCGGTGCAGACAGGAGCCAATTATCCTCCCAGCATGTCTATGGCGTGTGGGAGGAAACCGGAGTACCCAGAGGAAACCCACGCAGGCACAGGGAGAATATGCAAACTCCATGCAGGTAGTGCCGTGGTTGGGATTCTGACCCGATGAACCTAATACTGCCCTGGCTACAACCATGGATGATCCCAGCTTCTTCCTCCAGATATTCCTGCAATGTAGATCGGATGATCCGTGTGATTGGTCAGCGAATTCTTGTACCCACCCAGGGGGTCCGGGGATGGGGGTCCGGGGACGGGGGTCCGGGGATGGGGGTCCGGAGATGGGGGTCCGGGGGTCCGGGGATGGGGGTCCGGAGATGGGGGTCCGGGGACGGGGGTCCGGGGATGGGGGTCCGGGGACGGGGGTCCGGGGATGGGGGTCCTCTCAACAGGCTGTAATAGGATAGAGTCTGATACCTCGGTACCGGGAATCTGGGCTCAGGTCTCTGATCGCTGTACCAGGATAGACCCAGACACCTCGGTACCGGGAATCTGGGGTCAGGTCTCTGATCGCTGTACCAGGATAGACCCAGACACCTCGGTACCGGGAATCTGGGCTCAGGTCTCTGATCGCTGTACCAGGATAGACCCAGACACCTCGGTACCGGGAATCTGGGCTCAGGTCTCTGATCACTGTACCAGGATAGACCCAGACACCTCGGTACCGGGAATCTGGGCTCAGGTCTCTGATCGCTGTACCAGGATAGACCCAGACACCTCGGTACCGGGAATCTGGGGTCAGGTCTCTGATCGCTGTACCAGGATAGACCCAGACACCTCGGTACCGGGAATCTGGGCTCAGGTCTCTGATCGCTGTACCAGGATAGACCCAGACACCTCGGTACCGGGAATCTGGGCTCAGGTCTCTGATCACTGTACCAGGATAGACCCAGACACCTCGGTACCGGGAATCTGGGCTCAGCTTTCTGATCACTGTACCAGGATAGACCCAGACACCTCGGTACCGGGAATCTGGGGTCAGGTCTCTGATCGCTGTACCAGGATAGACCCAGACCCCTCGGTACCGGGAATCTGGGCTCAGGTCTCTGATCGCTGTACCAGGATAGAACAAGACCCCTCGGTACCGGGAATCTGGGCTCAGGTCTCTGATCGCTGTACCAGGATAGACCCAGACACCTCGGTACCGGGAATCTGGGCTCAGGTCTCTGATCGCTGTATCAGGATAGACCCAGACACCTCGGTACCGGGAATCTGGCCTCAGGTCTCTGATCGCTGTACCAGGATAGACCCAGACACCTCGGTACCGGGAATCTGGGCTCAGGTCTCTGATCGCTGTATCAGGATAGACCCAGACACCTCGGTAGAGATGAGAAAACAGTGAGCACCAATCACCTCTCATGTCATGTTCTTCCTCCATTGTCTGCATACATTGCATGACCAATCAGAGATCATCTCGGGGAGCAGAACTACCCCACCCCCCCCCCCTTCATGGAAGGTGCCAACCATCTGCTCGCTGTGCCCCGTGCCACCATATGGCACACCTTGTGTCCTGGAGGAGAATGACTGGAGATCAGAAATAATTCTCCATCTCCAGAACTTGTAGAAGGACTCCTCATCCTCATCCTCATCCTCCTCCTCCCCCATCAATATGGGTCCTGTTACAAATCCAGTCACACCAAGGGCCCAGAATTGATGATTGGAGGAGTCCCGGTAATTGGAGAACGTTCCGTGTCACATAATGGAGAGCGTTCCGTGTCACATAATGGAGAGCGTTCCGTGTCACATAATGGAGAGCGTTCCGTGTCACATAATGGAGAGCGTTCCGTGTCACATAATGGAGAGCGTTCCGTGTCACATAATGGAGAGCGTTCCGTGTCACATAATGGAGAACATTGTACAACTCCGGAACTTTTGTGGATCACACATTTCAAACTCCCCATTTGTCTGGAACAACACGAGCCAATCGGATTACTCGACCAGCCCCGGAAATTCCCGGAGTAGGAAATGACCGATTCTCCTCGCTATTCACTAACATCTCATCACTTCCCCGACAAATACCAGATCCACATGTCAGTGTGAGGTCATAATTCCGGAATATGGGACCCATCACATGGGGGGCCCATGGGTCAAGGCCAGGAGCAACACCCAGCCCCCAACTGCCACTGTCATCTGCTTTCCTGTACTGCCTGCCTGCAGTGCCACCTACCTTCCTGTGCCACCCACCTGCCAGCAGTACCACCTTCCTCTACTATCTGCCTTCCATGCCACCCACCTGCCTGCAGTGCCACCTACCTTCCTGTGCCACCCACCTGCCTGCAGTGCCACCTACCTTCCTGTGCCACCCACCTGCCTGCAGTGCCACCTACCTTCCTGTGCCACCCACCTGCCTGCAGTGCCACCTTCCTCTACTATCTGCCTTCCATGCCACCTACCTTCCTGTGCCACCCACCTGCCTGCAGTGCCACCCACCTGCCAGCAGTACCACCTTCCCCTACTATCTGCCTTCCATGCCACCTACCTTCCTGTGCCACCCACCTGCCTGCAGTGCCACCTACCTTCCTGTGCCACCCACCTGCCTGCAGTGCCACCTACCTTCCTGTGCCACCCACCTGCCTGCAGTGCCACCTACCTTCCTGTGCCACCCACGTGCCAGCAGTACCACCTTCCTCTACTATCTGCCTTCCATGCCACCTACCTTCCTGTGCCACCCACCTGCCAGTTTTACCGGCTCCCTGAACTACCTACCTTCCTGTACCACCCACTTGCCAGTTTTACCGACTCCCTGAACCACCTACCTTCCTGTACCACCCACTTGCCAGTTTTACCGACTCCCTGAACCACCTACCTTCCTGTACCACCCACTTGCCAGTTTTACCGGCTCCCTGAACTACCTACCTTCCTGTACCACCCAGCTGCCAGTTTTACCGACTCCCTGAACCACCTACCTTCCTGTACCACCCACCTGCCAGTTTTACCGACTCCCTGAACCACCTACCTACCTGTACCACCCACCTGCCAGTTTTACCGGCTCCCTGAACCACCTACCTTCCTGTACCACCCACCTGCCAGTTTTACCGGCTCCCTGAACCACCTACCTTCCTGTACCACCCACCTGCCAGTTTTACCGGCTCCCTGAACCACCTACCTTCCTGTACCACCCACTTGCCAGTTTTACCGACTCCCTGAATCACCTACCTTCCTGTACCACCCACCTGCCAGTTTTCTTTATATTTTAATAAATATAGTCAGGACCTAAAAATAATAATATGGAGAATAACAACTTGTGCTTTTGAGTCTGAAGCGGTCTTCTCCCCCCCCCCCCCCCCGGAGGGGGCTCTTGGCTCGCCGTCATGTTCTCCAGGCACTCCTTAGCTCTGTCATAAAAGAACGAATTGTTTACAGAGCACAATAGCTGAAACTGTACACAGGACAGCGAGGCAGAGCTGGGACTTACATCTGAGGTAGCCCACAGACTCTGGGAATCCTTTGTCCCGGGTTAGCTGTGTTTTACTGATTGTATATAATGGACGTCGGGCTATAAAGGTGTCAGTCTGGAGTTCCCCTTTAAGGATCTTGGATTGGAATTACTGAAGATTGTTGGGCTGGGAGGCAGAAATAATAAATCTCACCGATGAGCCGCGTTCTCTGCCAGGCGTGTGAGACGTGATTTATCTGCATGTGTGTTCTCTGCCAGGCGTGTGAGACGTGATTTATCTGCATGTGTGTTCTCTGCCAGATGTGTGAGACGTGATTTATCTGCATGTGTGTTCTCTGCCAGGCGTGTGCGAGACGTGATTTATCTGCATGTGTGTTCTCTGCCAGGTGTGTGCGAGATGTGATTTATCTGCATGTGTGTTCTCTGCCAGACGTGTGAGACGTGATTTATCTGCATGTGTGTTCTCTGCCAGACGTGTGAGACGTGATTTATCTGCATGTGTGTTCTCTGCCAGACGTGTGAGACGTGATTTATCTGCATGTGTGTTCTCTGCCAGGCGTGTGAGACGTGATTTATCTGCATGTGTGTTCTCTGCCAGGCGTGTGAGATGTGATTTATCTGCATGTGTGTTCTCTGCCAGACGTGTGCGAGACGTGATTTATCTGCATGTGTGTTCTCTGCCAGGCGTGTGAGACGTGATTTATCTGCATGTGTGTTCTCTGCCAGGCGTGTGAGACGTGATTTATCTGCATGTGTGTTCTCTGCCAGACGTGTGCGAGACGTGATTTATCTGCATGTGTGTTCTCTGCCAGGCGTGTGAGACGTGATTTATCTGCATGTGTGTTCTCTGCCAGACATGTGAGACGTGATTTATCTGCATGTGTGTTCTCTGCCAGGCGTGTGAGACGTGATTTATCTGCATGTGTGTTCTCTGCCAGGCGTGTGAGACGTGATTTATCTGCATGTGTGTTCTCTGCCAGACGTGTGAGACGTGATTTATCTGCATGTGTGTTCTCTGCCAGACGTGTGTGAGATGTGATTTATCTGCATGTGTGTTCTCTGCCAGGCGTGTGAGACGTGATTTATCTGCATGTGTGTTCTCTGCCAGGCGTGTGAGACGTGATTTATCTGCATGTGTGTTCTCTGCCAGGCGTGTGAGATGTGATTTATCTGCATGTGTGTTCTCTGCCAGGCGTGTGCGAGACGTGATTTATCTGCATGTGTGTTCTCTGCCAGGCGTGTGAGACGTGATTTATCTGCATGTGTGTTCTCTGCCAGGCGTGTGAGACGTGATTTATCTGCATGTGTGTTCTCTGCCAGACGTGTGAGACGTGATTTATCTGCATGTGTGTTCTCTGCCAGGCGTGCGAGACGTGATTTATCTGCATGTGTGTTCTCTGCCAGGCGTGTGTGAGACGTGATTTATCTGCATGTGTGTTCTCTGCCAGGCGTGTGAGATGTGATTTATCTGCATGTGTGTTCTCTGCCAGGCGTGTGCGAGACGTGATTTATCTGCATGTGTGTTCTCTGCCAGGCGTGTGTGAGACGTGATTTATCTGCATGTGTGTTCTCTGCCAGGCGTGTGAGACGTGATTTATCTGCATGTGTGTTCTCTGCCAGACGTGTGAGACGTGATTTATCTGCATGTGTGTTCTCTGCCAGGCGTGTGCGAGACGTGATTTATCTGCATGTGTGTTCTCTGCCAGGCGTGTGCGAGACGTGATTTATCTGCATGTGTGTTCTCTGCCAGGCGTGTGCGAGACGTGATTTATCTGCATGTGTGTTCTCTGCCAGGCGTGTGCGAGACGTGATTTATCTGCATGTGCGTTCTCTGCCAGACGTGTGCGAGACGTGATTTATCTGCATGTGTGTTCTCTGCCAGGCGTGTGTGAGACGTGATTTATCTGCATGTGTGTTCTCTGCCAGGCGTGTGCGAGACGTGATTTATCTGCATGTGTGTTCTCTGCCAGGCGTGTGCGAGACGTGATTTATCTGCCTGTGTGTTCTCTGCCAGGCGTGTGCGAGACGTGATTTATCTGCATGTGCGTTCTCTGCCAGGCGTGTGCGAGACGTGATTTATCTGCATGTGCGTTCTCTGCCAGACGTGTGCGAGACGTGATTTATCTGCATGTGCGTTCTCTGCCAGGCGTGTGCGAGACGTGATTTATCTGCATGTGCGTTCTCTGCCAGGCGTGTGTGAGACGTGATTTATCTGCATGTGTGTTCTCTGCCAGGCGTGTGCGAGACGTGATTTATCTGCATGTGCGTTCTCTGCCAGACGTGTGCGAGACGTGATTTATCTGCATGTGTGTTCTCTGCCAGGCGTGTGTGAGACGTGATTTATCTGCATGTGTGTTCTCTGCCAGGCGTGTGCGAGACGTGATTTATCTGCATGTGTGTTCTCTGCCAGGCGTGTGCGAGACGTGATTTATCTGCATGTGTGTTCTCTGCCAGGCGTGTGCGAGACGTGATTTATCTGCATGTGCGTTCTCTGCCAGGCGTGTGCGAGACGTGATTTATCTGCATGTGCGTTCTCTGCCAGACGTGTGCGAGACGTGATTTATCTGCATGTGCGTTCTCTGCCAGGCGTGTGCGAGACGTGATTTATCTGCATGTGTGTTCTCTGCCAGACGTGTGCGAGACGTGATTTATCTGCATGTGTGTTCACTGCCAACCTGGGATCTGCACCGTGGCCAGCGGAGATGTGACAATGAAACGGCGAGGATGAAGCGGATCATGGTGAAGGGTGACCATGAGGATGAGGATGAGGAGGAGGATGATCTGGACAGTAATGGTGGGGAGGTGTTTCTGTTATTCACAATCAGTTGCCTCCAAGGCCTGTGTGGCTGATTGTGGCCCTCTGAGAGGTTTCAGGGGCCCCTCATATTCTGGCTGGCCATCAATGGTTCTATTCTGATAATCCTCCCCCATATCATGCCATGTTTGGTGAATTTCCGGTTCCAGGTGGAGTTGAGGTTTCCTCTGGTCAGAGGTTCTCCTCGCAGGTAGAAGGACGTCCTCAGAATGTGAGAAGATTGAATACCGATCTCCTCTGACTCCAAGTCTCAGCCGGTGTTCCTTCATGACTTTGTATGGAGAATGTTGTCACCTTCAGGGACTGATGAACCGCTCCGTACGTGGGAGGGACTAATGAACCGCTCCATACGTGGGAGGGACTGATGAACCGCTCCATACGTGGGAGGGACTGATGAACCGCTCCATACGTGGGAGGGACTAATGAACCGCTCCATACGTGGGAGGGACTGATGAACCGCTCCATACGTGGGAGGGACTAATGAACCGCTCCATACGTGGGAGGGACTGATGAACCGCTCCATACGTGGGAGGGACTGATGAACCGCTCTATACGTGGGAGGGACTGATGAACCGCTCCATACATGGGAGGGACTGATGAACCGCTCCATACGTGGGAGGGACTGATGAACCGCTCCATACGTGGGAGGGACTGATGAACCGCTCCATACGTGGGAGGGACTGATGAACCGCTCCATACGTGGGAGGGACTGATGAACCGCTCCATACGTGGGAGGGACTGGCCGGGACTGAGTGACACCATCACAGCAGACCTGAGCTGGCCACCAATTGTGTAGATGGGGAACAGGCGGTCGGTCGGTGGATGGTCACTTCATGACACTTGTAGTCCTCCACCCTCCAGAATTCCGCACATCCGTACTCCTCCATTGTCAGCTGATGGAGTCTCATTAACAGGTGGAGCTGACATGGAGTCCTCTTCTTGTCCCATCAATATTCCTTGTTCTTCCCTGGAGTCGGCTCAGTCTGGGATTGGATATCTGGACACACTTATAGATCGCTCTGCTGGTCTGGGTGGAAATGGATCTGATTGGTCCGAATGACGGAGTTTGATGGACCAGCATTGATGAAGGATAATGTGTCCTCATAGAATGTTCCATGACACCTCCTGGCTGAATCAGCAGAAACCCGGAGCACTGGGGTCAGAGAGGAGAGCGACTGTCCCTTTAAGAAATGGAGGAAATAGAATCTAATGGGATGTCAGGGCCCCCCCCCCCCCTCCCCGGAGGAGAACATCCCACTGAGGTCCCATCAGTCTCTGTACCAGAGGAGCTTACACTCTAATGTCCCCTCCCCCACAGTCCCATCAGTCTCTGTACCAGAGGAGCTTACACTCTAATGTCCCCTCCCCCACAGTCCCATCAGTCTCTGTACCAGAGGAGCTTACGCTCTAATGTCCCCTCCCCCACAGTCCCATCAGTCTCTGTACCAGAGGAGCTTACACTCTAATGTCCCCTCCCCCACAGTCCCATCAGTCTCTGTACCAGAGGAGCTTACACTCTAATGTCCCCTCCCCCACAGTCCCATCAGTCTCTGTACCAGAGGAGCTGACACTCTAATGTCCCCTCCCCCCAGCTCTGACATATACCACACTCACTGCTGCTCTCTGGCCTTGTCTCCGCCCCTCCTGTAGTTGTCTGTGGTGGGTGGAGCCTGCTGGGAGCTCTGTGATAGGCCCAGTGATGACTTTAGCGGGTAATATCTGGGTTTGTGATTGGCTGACCGTTGGTGTGATCTCCTCTCTTCCAGAACATGAAGTCGTCTACAAGAACCGGGACGGTTATGTCTTCAAGCTGAACGTAGAAACCACCGAGATGGCGACTCTGCTGGACAACTCCACCTTTGTAAGAATCTCTGCGGGGGAGGGGCGGGGGGGTCCGACATTGGATGGGGCCACATTAATACTGCGGGGGGAGGGGGGTCCAACATAGAGATGGGGCCACATTATACTGCGGGGGAAGGGGGGGTCCGACATAGGATGGGGGCCACATTATACTGCGGGGGAAGGGGGGGTCCGACATAGGGGTGGGGGCCACATTATACTGCGGGGGAAGGGGGGGTCCGACGTAGGGATGGGGCCACATTAATACTGCGGGGGGAAGGGGGGGTCCGACATAGGGATGGGGCCACATTAATACTGCGGGGGGAAGGGGGGGTCCGACATAGGGATGGGGCCACATTAATACTGCGGGGGGAAGGGGGGGTCCGACATAGGGATGGGGCCACATTAATACTGCGGGGGAAGGGGGGGTCCGACATAGGGATGGGGCCACATTAATACTGCAGGGGAAGGGGCGGGGGGGTCCAACATAGGATGGGGCCACATTATACTGCAGAGGAAGGGGGGGTTCGACATTGGATGGGGCCACATTAATACTGCAGAGGAAGGGGGGGTTCGACATTGGATGGGGCCACATTAATACTGCGGGGGGAGGGGGGTCCAACATAGGATGGGGCCACATTATACTGCAGGGGAAGGGGGGGTCCAACATAGGATGGGGCCACATTATACTGCAGGGGAAGGGGGGGTCCGACATAGGATGGGGGCCACATTATACTGCGGGGGAAGGGGGGGTCCGACATAGGGATGGGGCCACATTAATACTGCGGGGGGAAGGGGGGGTCCGACATAGGGATGGGGCCACATTAATACTGCGGGGGGAAGGGGGGGTCCGACATAGGGATGGGGCCACATTAATACTGCGGGGGGAAGGGGGGGTCCGACATAGGGATGGGGCCACATTAATACTGCAGGGGAAGGGGCGGGGGGGTCCAACATAGGATGGGGCCACATTATACTGCAGAGGAAGGGGGGGTCCGACATAGGGATGGGGCCACATGAATACTGCGGGGGAAGGGGGGTCCGACATAGGATGGGGCCACATTAATACTGCGGGGGAAGGGGCGGGGGGGGGGGTCCAACATAGGATGGGGCCACATTAATACTGCGGGGGAAGGGGGGGTCTGACATAGGATGGGGGCCACATTAATACTGCGGGGGAAGGGGGGGTCTGACATAGGATGGGGGCCACATTAATGCTGCGGGGGAAGGGGCGGGGGGTCCGACATAGGGATGGGGGCCACATTAACACTGCGGGGGAAGGGGCGGGGCGGGTCCGACATAGGATGGGGCCACATTAATACTGCGGGGGAAGGAGCGGGGGGTCCAACATAGTGATGGGGCCACATTAATACTGCGGGGGAAGGGGCGGGGGGGTCCGACATAGGATGGGGCCACATTAATACTGCGGGGGAAGGGACGGGGTCTGACATAGGGATGGGGCCACATTAACACTGCGGGGGAAGGGGCGGTGGGGTCCGACATAGTGATGAGGGCCACATTAATACTGCGGGGGAAGGGGGGGTCCGACATAGGATGGGGCCACATTAATACTGCGGGGGAAGGGACGGGGTCTGACATAGGGATGGGGCCACATTAATACTGCGGGGGAAGGGGGGGTCCGACATAGTGATGGGGCCACATTAATACTGCGGGGGAAGGGGGGGGTCCGACATAGGGATGGGGCCACATTAATACTGCGGGGGAAGGGGCGGGGGGGGGAATTTATACCTCATTGTCCCCGAGAAGTCCTTACGTTGTTGTCCTGGAGCTCGGCTCTGTATGAAGTCCATAGAATCATGGAGGCCTCTGGTCTGTTCTCCTCATTCCATCCAGAATCTGCTCAGCAGTAAATACCAAGTCTGGGATGAATGTCCATCCGGTGTTGTGGGACCCCTCCGACACATGGCTAGGAATGGTCACATGGTCACCTCTTCCTGACGACGATGACCAGAGGACTCGCCCTCCATTCTTCCCTGGAGCCACCAGGAGCTCCTTATTCTTGGTGTCACCCTGGAAGCTCCATGTTGGATCTATGAATATTGTACCCGGAAATGTTGGCCATGTAATGAGAAGACTCTGATGTAGACTTTCCTCTCCCGGTAATCAGGACTCCCTCTCTTCTTGTCTTCCAGGTAACATTCAAAGCGTCTCAGTACTCGGTGTCTCCGGACCTGCGCTATGTCCTGCTGGCCTACGACGTCAAACAGGTGAAGCATTTATATCGGAATACTTAGACCTCCTGTGGTTGTGTCCATCTCCTCACCGATCTTCTCCATCTCTTCACCGATCTCCATCTCCTCACCAATCTCCATCTCTTCACCCGATCTTCTCCATCTCTTCACCGATCTCAATCTCCTCACCGATCTTCTCCATCTCTTCACCGATCTCCATCTCCTCACCAATCTCCATCTCTTCACCCGATCTTCTCCATCTCTTCACCGATCTCCATCTCCTCACCGATCTCCATCTCCTCACCGATCTTCTCCATCTCTTCACCGATCTCCATCTCCTCACCGATCTTCTCCATCTCCTCACCGATCTCCATCTCCTCACCAATCTCCATCTCTTCACCCGATCTTCTCCATCTCTTCACCGATCTCCATCTCCTCACCGATCTTCTCCATCTCCTCACCGATCTTCTCCATCTCCTCACCGATCTTCTCCATCTCCTCACCGATCTCCTCCATCTCCTCACCGATCTCCATCTCCTCACCGATCTCCATCTCTTCACCCGATCTTCTCCATCTCTTCACCGATCTCCATCTCCTCACCGATCTTCTCCATCTCCTCACCGATCTTCTCCATCTCCTCACCGATCTCCATCTCCTCACCGATCTCCATCTCCTCACCAATCCCCATCTCTTCACCGATCTTCTCCATCTCTTCACCCGATCTTCTCTGTCTCCTCACCGATCTTCTCCACCTCTTCACCCGATCTCCATCTCCTCACCGATCATCTCCATCTCTTCACCGATCTTCTCCATCTCTTCACCGATCTTTTCTGTCTCCTCACCACCTTCCCAGTCATAATGACAATGTACGATGATGGGACCATGTACGATGATGGACCATGTACGATGATGGACAATGTATGATGATGGACAATGTATGATGATGGACAATGTATGATGATGGACAATGTATGATGATGGACAATGTACGATGATGGACAATGTATGATGATGGACAATGTATGATGATGGACAATGTATGATGATGGACAATGTATGATGATGGGACAATGTATGATGATGGACAATGTATGATGATGGGACAATGTATGATGATGGGACAATGTATGATGGTGGGACAATGTATGATGATGGGACAATGTATGATGATGGACAATGTATGATGATGGGACAATGTATGATGATGGACAATGTATGATGATGGACAATGTACGATGATGGACAATGTACGATGATGGGACAATGTATGATGATGGACAATGTATGATGATGGACAATGTATGATGATGGACAATGTATGATGATGGGACAATGTATGATGATGGACAATGTATGATGATGGGACAATGTATGATGATGGGACAATGTATGATGATGGGACAATGTATGATGATGGACAATGTATGATGATGGGACAATGTATGATGATGGGACAATGTATGATGATGGGACAATGTACGATGATGGGACAATGTATGATGATGGGACAATGTACGATGATGGGACAATGTACGATGATGGGACAATGTACGATGATGGGACAATGTACGATGATGGGTGTGTGAAGCCGTCTACATGTGGTTGGTGGAGTTCTGATGGTGGGAGGGGCTGTCCTCAGGTGCTGGTGATGTCCGGACTGCACATTGGACACAACGAGCCTCTCTGGGCTATTCAGTCATAATGTCAGTTTTGTGAACGGGAACATCTGATTGGTTACAATGATAACTGCTAAACCCCTCATCTTTCTTACCCCCTGACACCATGAACCCCTCATCTTTCTTACCCCCTGACACCATGAACCCCTCATCTTTCTTACCCCCTGACACCATGAACCCCTCATCTTTCTTACCCCCTGACACCATGAACCCCTCATCTTTCTTACCCCCTGACACCATGAACCCCTCATCTTTCTTACCCCCTGACACCATGAACCCCTCATCTTTCTTACCCCCTGACACCATGAACCTCTCATCTTTCTTACCCCCTGACACCATGAACCCCTCATCTTTCTTACCCCCTGACACCATGAACCCCTCATCTTTCTTACCCCCTGACACCATGAACCCCTCATCTTTCTTACCCCGTGACACCATGAACCCCTCATCTTTCTTACCCCGTGACACCATGAACCCCTCATCTTTCTTACCCCCGACACCATGAACCCCTCATCTTTCTTACCCCTTGACACCATGAACCCCTCATCTTTCTTACCCCGACACCATGAACCCCTCATCTTTCTTACCCCGTGACACCATGAACCCCTCATCTTTCTTACCCCGTGACACCATGAACCCCTCATCTTTCTTACCCCGTGACACCATGAACCCCTCATCTTTCTTACCCCCGACACCATGAACCCCTCATCTTTCTTACCCCTTGACACCATGAACCCCTCATCTTTCTTACCCCGACACCATGAACCCCTCATCTTTCTTACCCCGTGACACCATGAACCCCTCATCTTTCTTACCCCCTGACACCATGAACCCCTCATCTTTCTTACCCCCTGACACCATGAACCCCTCATCTTTCTTACCCCCTGACACCATGAACCTCTCATCTTTCTTACCCCCTGACACCATGAACCCCTCATCTTTCTTACCCCCTGACACCATGAACCCCTCATCTTTCTTACCCCCTGACACCATGAACCCCTCATCTTTCTTACCCCGTGACACCATGAACCCCTCATCTTTCTTACCCCGTGACACCATGAACCCCTCATCTTTCTTACCCCCGACACCATGAACCCCTCATCTTTCTTACCCCTTGACACCATGAACCCCTCATCTTTCTTACCCCGACACCATGAACCCCTCATCTTTCTTACCCCGTGACACCATGAACCCCTCATCTTTCTTACCCCGTGACACCATGAACCCCTCATCTTTCTTACCCCCGACACCATGAACCCCTCATCTTTCTTACCCCCTGACACCATGAACCGCTCATCTTTCTTACCCCCTGACACCATGAACCCCTCATCTTTCTTACCCCCTGACACCATGAACCCCTCATCTTTCTTACCCCGTGACACCATGAACCCCTCATCTTTCTTACCCCCGACACCATGAACCCCTCATCTTTCTTACCCCCTGACACCATGAACCCCTCATCTTTCTTACCCCTTGACACCATGAACCCCTCATCTTTCTTACCCCCTGACACCATGAACCCCTCATCTTTTTACCTGTTGCCAATATTAAGCCCTCCTCTGAATTGTCTGTGGCCACCCTGAACCCCCCATTCCCTCCACTGCTTGTTCTGCTATTTCCCATGAGGACATGAATGGCAGGGTGGCAACATAAACCAGGAGCCATCACTCACTGGGGAGTTGTTCATATCGAGCCCTCACTCCGAGCCATCACTTGGAACTTTCATTCAGGAGCCATCACTCGGGAGCCATCACTCGGGAGCCATCACTCGGGAGCCATCACTCGGGAGCCACCACTCGGGAGCCACCACTCGGGAGCCACCACTCTGGAGCCACCACTCTGGAGCCATCACTCGGGAGCCATCACTCGGGAGCCATCACTCGGGAGCCATTAATCGGGAGCCACAATCAGGAGCCATCACTTGGAACTTTCATTCAGGAGCCATCACTCAGGAGCCATCACTCGGGAGCCATCACTCGGGAGCCACCACTCGGGAGCCACCACTCTGGAGCCATCACTCGGGAGCCATCACTCGGGAGCCATTAATCGGGAGCCACAATCAGGAGCCATCACTTGGGAGTCATCACTTGGGAGCCACAATCAGGAGCCATCACTCAGGAGCCACAATCAGGAGCCATCACTTGGGAGCCATCACTTGGGAGCCGCAATCAGGAGCCATCATTCGAGAGCCATTACTCGGAAGCCATCACTCTGGAGCCATCATCAGGAGCCATCACACGGGAGCCATCACTCCGAGCCATCACTTGGAACTTTCATTCAGGAGCCATCACTCGGGAGCCATCACTCGGGAGCCATCACTCGGGAGCCATCACTCGGGAGACATCACTCGGGAGACATCAATCGGGAGCCATCACTTGGAAGCCAAAATCAGGAGCCATCACTCGGGAGCCATCACTCGGGAGCCAAAATCAGGAGCCATCACTCGGGAGCCATCACTCGGGAGCCATCACTCGGGAGCCACAATAGGGAGCCATCACTCGGGAGCCATCACTCGGGAGCCATCGCTCGGGAGCCATCGCTCGGGAGCCACAATCGGGAGCCATCACTCGGGAGCCATCACTCGGGAGCCATCACTCGGGAGCCATCACTTGGCAGCCGTATATGTAGATCAGAATTTCTGTGTTATGGCTGATCTCCTGGGATGGATGAAAAATGAATCCAGAGATTTCCATTGGATGGTGGTTGAGCTGGGTCACCCTGAGATTGGTAACTGACCCATCCATGGTGTTCCCAATAATGATGTTCTCCATCGCCGCCATGTGAAGGGCCCACTGGTGGATGGATTCCATAGGAAGTGCAGACATGGGTTACATAGAAGTTCATTTCTGGTTGCTGATCGACATGCGGAATCCATTTATTGAGATGACAATCATCCCTCTTCCCGCCATGATGTCTAGAGAGACGAGCGCCATGACGACCCCGCTCCCCCCTCCCCCTCCCCCGACTGACTCAATCTAATTGACACCGTTAGCCACTAACTACATATTTCAGACCTCGGGCGAAATCCATTTCCAGAGACTTGAAATCAAAGGGCAGAAATGTTTCTTTTGTTTAATACGCTCCATAAAAATCCCATCATGACTCTTGTCGCTCTGACATTTAGTGAAATGAAAAATGTGACCGTGCGAGAATGGAGCGTGCGAATGCGGAGCGCCGTCCCTTCATCTTCCTGCCGCACACAGGTGACTAGCGAGGTTTAATTACACGTGCCGCCTGAAAGGGAACATGAGATAAATGCTGGAGAGGAGGTGGCCTGACCTCCATATCGAGTATTACTGGAGGAGGCCACAGCAGCCAATCAACCTCCATCACCAGACCGGCCTCTCCAAGATACCACCAATAGATACTATTACCAGAGGAGGCCACAGCCTCCATCACCAGCCCGGCCTCTCCAAGATACCACCAATAGATACTATTACCAGAGGAGGCCACAGCCTCCATCACCAGACCGGCCTCTCCAAGATACCACCAATAGATACTATTACCAGAGGAGGCCACAGCAGCCAATCAACCTCCATCACCAGACCGGCCTCTCCAAGATACCACCAATAGATACTATTACCAGAGGAGGCCACAGCCTCCATCACCAGACCGGCCTCTCCAAGATACCACCAATAGATACTATTACCAGAGGAGGCCACAGCAGCCAATCAACCTCCATCACCAGACCGGCCTCTCCAAGATACCACCAATAGATACTATTACCAGAGGAGGCCACAGCAGCCAATCAACCTCCATCACCAGACCGGCCTCTCCAAGATACCACCAATAGATACTATTACCAGAGGAGGCCACAGCAGCCAATCAACTTCCATCACCAGACCGGCCTCTCCAGGATACCACCAATAGATACTATTACCAGAGGAGGCCACAGCAGCCAATCAACTTCCATCACCAGACCGGCTTCTCCAGGATACCACCAATAGATACTATTACCAGAGGAGGCCACAGCAGCCAATCAACCTCCATCACCAGACCGGCCACTCCAAGATACCACCAATATATACTATTACCAGAGGAGGCCACAGCAGCCAATCAACCTCCATCACCAGACCGGCCTCTCCAGGATACCACCAATAGATACTATTACCAGAGGAGGCCACAGCAGCCAATCAACCTCCATCACCAGACCGGCCTCTCCAAGATACCACCAATAGATACTATTACCAGAGGAGGCCACAGCCTCCATCACCAGACCAGCCACTCCAAGATACCACCAATAGATACTATTACCAGAGGAGGCCACAGCAGCCAATCAACCTCCATCACCAGACCGGCCTTTCCAGGATACCACCAATAGATACTATTACCAGAGGAGGCCACAGCAGCCAATCAACCTCCATCACCAGACCGGCCTCTCCAAGATACCACCAATAGATACTATTACCAGAGGAGGCCACAGCAGCCAATCAACTTCCATCACCAGACCGGCCTCTCCAGGATACCACCAATAGATACTATTACCAGAGGAGGCCACAGCAGCCAATCAACCTCCATCACCAGACTGGCCTCTCCAAGATACCACCAATAGATACTATTACCAGAGGAGGCCACAGCAGCCAATCAACCTCCATCACCAGACCGGCCACTCCAAGATACCACCAATAGATACTATTACCAGAGGAGGCCACAGCAGCCAATCAACCTCCATCACCAGACCGGCCACTCCAAGATACCACCAATATATACTATTACCAGAGGAGGCCACAGCAGCCAATCAACCTCCATCACCAGACCGGCCTCTCCAGGATACCACCAATAGATACTATTACCAGAGGAGGCCACAGCAGCCAATCAACCTCCATCACCAGACCGGCCTCTCCAAGATACCACCAATAGATACTATTACCAGAGGAGGCCACAGCCTCCATCACCAGACCAGCCACTCCAAGATACCACCAATAGATACTATTACCAGAGGAGGCCACAGCAGCCAATCAACCTCCATCACCAGACCGGCCTTTCCAGGATACCACCAATAGATACTATTACCAGAGGAGGCCACAGCAGCCAATCAACCTCCATCACCAGACCGGCCTCTCCAAGATACCACCAATAGATACTATTACCAGAGGAGGCCACAGCAGCCAATCAACTTCCATCACCAGACCGGCCTCTCCAGGATACCACCAATAGATACTATTACCAGAGGAGGCCACAGCCTCCATCACCAGACCAGCCACTCCAAGATACCACCAATAGATACTATTACCAGAGGAGGCCACAGCAGCCAATCAACCTCCATCACCAGACCGGCCTCTCCAGGATACCACCAAAAAACCTGTATGGTATCAACAAGCACATTGTGTGTTATGGCAGAACAAATGGCTCTGTTGTCTATCAGGAGCCCAGTGGGGGAGGAGCTGCTTTGGCTATCAGGAACAAATTGAGGATTGGGCTGTGCTTGGCATCAGGAGCTCAATGGAAAAATGGCTCTGTTGTCCATCAGGAGCCCGGTGGGGGAGAGCTGTGTTGACTGAGAAGAGCCCAGTGGGCGGTGGGATTGTATTGGCTAAAAGGAGCTCAGTGAGGGGAAGGACTTAGTAGGATCTCAGGAGTCCAGTGATGGTAAGGGCGTGGATGGACCTCAGGAGCCTAGTGGGGGGAGGGGGGCTAGGTTTTATCTTAGGAGTTCAGTGGGGGGGGAAGAGCTTCATTGGATCTCAGGAGCCCAGTGGGGTTAAGGGCTTGGATGGATCTTAGGAGCCCAGTAGTGGGAAGGACTTGGTTAATTTCAGGAGCTCAGTGGGGGTAAGGGCCTGGATGGATCTCAGGAGCCCAATAGGGGGAAGGGCCCAGTCGGATCTCAGAATCCCAGTTGGGGTAAGGCCTTGGATAGATCTCAGAAGCTGGGTGGGGAGAAGGGCTTGGATGCATCTCATGAACTGGGTGGGGGAAGGGCTCAGTAGGATCTTAGGAGCCCAGTGGAGGTAATGGCTTGGAAGGATCTCAGGAACCCAGTGGGGGGAAGGGCTTGGATGCATCTCAGGAGCCCAGTAGGGGAAAAGGTCTCAGCTGGATCTCAGGAGCCCAGTAGGGGAAAAGGTCTCAGCTGGATCTCAGGAGCCCAGTAGGGGGAAGAGCCCAGTTGGATCTCAGGAGCCCAGTAGGGGGAAAGGTCTCAGTTGGATCTCAGGAGCCCAGTAGGGGGAAGAGCCTAGCTGGATCTCAGGAGCCCAGTAGGGGGAAGAGCCTAGCTGGATCTCAGGAGCCCAGTAGGGGGAAGAGCCTAGCTGGATCTCAGGAGCCCAGTAGGGGGAAGAGCCTAGCTGGTTCTCAGGAGCCCAGTAGGGGGAAGAGCCCAGCTGGATCTCAGGAGCCCAGTAGGGGGAAGAGCCCAGCTGGATCTCAGGAGCCCAGTAGGGGGAAGAGCCCGGCTGGATCTCAGGAGCCCAGTAGGGGGAAGAGCCCGGCTGGATCTCAGGAGCCCAGTAGGGGGAAGAGCCCGGCTGGATCTCAGGAGCCCAGTAGGGGGAAGAGCCCGGCTGGATCTCAGGAGCCCAGTAGGGGGAAGAGCCCGGCTGGATCTCAGGAGCCCAGTAGGGGGAAGAGCCCGGCTGGATCTCAGGAGCCGAGTAGGGGGAAGAGCCTAGTTGGATCTCAGGAGCCCAGTGAGGAAGGGTCTGTTTTCATCTTGTCGGAGTCCAGGTGAGGGCGGGACTATGTTGGTTCTTAGGAGCCCATGGGGGGAGGGGGCTGTGTTTGCTCTCAGGAGCCCATTGTGAAGGGGGGGTTGTGTTGCTCTGTTGAGGTTGTCAGCATGCCAGACGTTAGGACTGATTAGGATTCTCCAGCTGTAGGTTCTCGATGAGCGTCTCTCCGATTTCTTCTGTCAGGAGGGTTTGAAAGAACTAATTTCCTCCTAATGAGAGACGTCTTTTCATTGCCCCCGTCTGGGGAGATCTCATTTATTCCTCCACACCCCTCCCCCACCAACCCCATCGCCAGTCTGCAGAGCCTCCACCGTGTAACCAAATCCGTGCCGGAGAACATTCCGTATACAGGGGAGAACATTCCGTATACAGGGGAGAACATTCCGTATACAGGGGAGAACATTCCGTATACAGGGAGAACATTCCGTATACGGGGAGAACATTCCGTATACAGGGGAGAACATTCCGTATACAGGGAGAACATTCCGTATACAGGGGAGAACATTCCGTATACAGGGGAGAACATTCCGTGTACAGGGGAGAACATTCCGTATACAGGGAGAACATTCCGTATACAGGGAGAACATTCCGTATACAGGGGAGAACATTCCGTATACAGCAGAGAACATTCCGTGTACAGCAGAGAACATTCCGTGTACAGGGGAGAACATTCCGTGTACAGGGGAGAACATTCCGTGTACAGGGGAGAACATTCCGTATACAGGGGAGAACATTCCGTGTACAGGGGAGAACATTCCGTGTACAGGGGAGAACATTCCGTATACAGGGGAGAACATTCCGTATACAGCAGAGAACATTCCGTATACAGCGGAGAACATTCCGTGTACAGGGGAGAGCATTCCGTATACACCGGAGAACTTTCCATATACAGGGGAGAACATTCCGTATACAGCGGAGAACATTCCGTATACAGCGGAGAACTTTCCGTATACAGGGGAGAACATTCCGTGTACAGGGGAGAACATTCCGTGTACAGGGGAGAACATTCCGTATACAGGGGAGAACATTCCGTATACAGGGGAGAACATTCCGTATACAGGAGAGAACATTCCGTATACAGGGGAGAACATTCCGTATACAGGGGAGAACATTCCGTATACAGGGGAGAACTTTCCGTATACAGGGGAGAACATTCCGTATACAGGGGAGAACATTCCGTGTACAGGGGAGAACATTCCGTGTACAGGGGAGAACATTCCGTATACAGGGGAGAACATTCCGTATACGGGGAGAACATTCCGTGTACAGGGGAGAACATTCCGTGTACAGGGGAGAACATTCCGTGTACAGGGGAGAACATTCCGTATACGGGGAGAACATTCCGTGTACAGGGGAGAACATTCCGTATACAGCGGAGAACATTCCGTATACAGCGGCCCCCGTCTGGGGAGATCTCATTTATTCCTCCACACCCCTCCCCCACCAACCCCATCGCCAGTCTGCAGAGCCTCCACCGTGTAACCAAATCCGTGCCGGAGAACATTCCGTATACGGGGAGAATATTCCGTATACAGGGGAGAACATTCCGTATACAGGGGAGAACATTCCGTATACAGTGGAGAACATTCCGTATACAGGGGAGAACATTCCGTATACAGGGGAGAACATTCCGTATACAGGGGAGAACATTCCGTATACAGCGGAGAACATTCCGTATACAGCGGAGAACATTCCGTATACAGGGGAGAACATTCCGTATACGGGGAGAACATTCCGTGTACAGGGGAGAACATTCCGTGTACAGGGGAGAACATTCCGTATACAGCGGAGAACATTCCGTATACGGGGAGAACATTCCGTATACGGGGAGAACATTCCGTATACGGGGAGAACATTCCGTGTACAGGGGAGAACATTCCGGGTACAGGGGAGAACATTCCGTATACAGCGGAGAACATTCCGTATACGGGGAGAACATTCCGTATACGGGGAGAACATTCCGTATACGGGGAGAACATTCCGTATACGGGGAGAACATTCCGTATACAGCGGAGAACACTCCGTATACAGCGGAGAACATTCCGTATACGGGGAGAACATTCCGTATACAGCGGAGAACATTCCGTATACGGAGAGAACATTCCGTATACGGGGAGAACATTCCGTATACGGGGAGAACATTCCGTATACAGGGGAGGACATTCCGTATACAGGGGAGGACATTCCGTATACAGGGGAGAACATTCCGTATACAGGGGAGGACATTCCGTATACAGGGGAGAACATTCCGTATACAGGGAGAACATTCCGTATACAGGGAGAACATTCCGTATACAGCGGAGGACATTCCGTATACAGGGGAGGACATTCCGTATACAGGGGAGAACATTCCGTATACAGGGAGAACATTCCGTATACAGCGGAGGACATTCCGTATACAGGGGAGAACATTCCGTATACAGCGGAGAACATTCCGTATACAGGGGAGAACATTCCATATACAGCGGTATAGAACATTCTGGGGGTGTCATGCACATAGTGCCAGGGTCAGTAATGTGAAATGTATGGACTGGGGGGGGGCAGGAGAGCACAACCCTCACAAGCAATACTGTCCCCCAATTTACCCTTTCAGCAAGAATATTAACTCCACCCTCCACAATAATATCTTCTACTCCCCCAATTACCCCTCTGAACACAAATCCTACCCCTCCCAAATCCCCCTTCTAGTACAAGTCCTCTTCCCCTCCAACCCCCCCCACCCCATGCAACAAATCCCCCTACTCCACTATCCCCCTCCCCCTGCAACAAATCCCCCTACTCCACTATCCCCCTCCCCCTGCAACAAATCCCTCTCCTCCCCTATACCCCCCCCCCCCGCAACACATCCTTCTACTCTGCTATCCCCTCTCCCACTCACAAATCCCCCTTCCTCCCCTATCCCTCTCCACAACAATCCCTCTGCTCCCCTCCCCCCCTCCCGCAACAAATCCCTCTCCTCCCCTATCCCCTTGTGACGGGAGTCACTTTGGGTGGGGGGCTCTGTGACGGGAGTCACTTTGGGTGGGGGGCTCTGTGACGGGAGTCACTTTGGGTGGGGGGCTCTGTGACGGGAGTGACTTTGGGTTGGGGCCCATGGAACACAGCCCCCTTTGGAGAGGTGGGGAGACCCCTGTCTCAGCTCCCCATATCCCTCTTATGTGTAAGTCCCCCTGTGCCTGTTAGGGGTACAGGGGGATCTGTCCTAATATTGGGGGGGGGTTGTGGATTGTTTGGTGTCATGTGGTGCATCCCATTGTTCTATTGTGTGTCTGGCTTGGAAAAAAACTATTATGGGATGTATGTGTTTGTGTATTGGTTTGGTGGGGGGTGTCTCCAGCAGTCCTCCCTCCTGATGGGACTGTCTGTTGGTGTGTCTCTTGTTACTAAATGTAGATTGCCCCGCCCTGTGTCATTATGCAGGGAGGGGGGATTGCCCCGCTCTGTGTCATTATGCAGGGAGGGGGGATTTCCCGCCCTGTGTCATTATGCAGGGAGGGGGGATTTCCCCGCCCTGTGTCATTATGCAGGGAGGGGGGATTGTCCCGCCCTGTGTCATTATGCAGGGAGGGGGGATTGTCCCGCCCTGTGTCATTATGCAGGGAGGGGGGATTGCCCCGCCCTGTGTCATTATGCAGGGAGGGGGGATTGCCCCGCCCTGTGTCATTATGCAGGGAGGGGGGATTGCCCCGCCCTGTGTCATTATGCAGGGAGGGGGGATTGCCCCGCCCTGTGTCATTATGCGGGAGGGGGGATTTCCCCGCCCTGTGTCATTATGCAGGGGGGGGGGATTGTCCCGCCCTGTGTCATTATGCAGGGAGGGGGGTTGTCCCGCCCTGTGTCATTATGCAGGGAGGGGGGATTGCCCCGCCCCGTGTCATTATGCAGGGAGGGGGGATTGCCACGCCCTGTGTCATTATGCAGGGAGGGGGGATTGCCCCGCCCCGTGTCATTATGCAGGGAGGGGGGATTGTCCCCCGAGTGTATATATCTTGTATCTGTGTTCACATAAAGCAGTCTACTTCCTGGTTTACTCCAAGACTGGTGTCATCTAATCCTGTATGGTCTCTGTGGTGTCAGTGGTCAGTGTTCGGACGGGGAAGCGGGAGTCTAACAGAAGTACCCAAGTACAGTCTGGGATGGTTTTGTTACACCCCCCTCCCAGCACAAATCCCCCTCCTCAATTTCTCCTCCCTGCAAAAATCTCTCCCCCAATCCCACTCCCTACACAAATCCTCTACCAATCCACAAATTCTACCTTCTCAGCAAAAAGCTCCCTGCCAAGTTCTGCCTCTTAATATATATTCTCTCCCCTCTTCTAGCACAGATTCTTTCTCCCCAAATCCCTCTCCTTCTTGTGTAAATCCTCTTCCCCCACACACACCCTGCCAGGGCAAAATTCTACACCCCTCCCCCCATCACCTCTCCTAACATAAATCCTCCCTCCGAATCTGCCCTCCCAGTACAAATCATCTTCACCTTCCGGCACAAATTTCTCTGTCCCCTCAATCACCCCTCCCAACACAAATCCTCTCCCCCTTCCCCCCCTCCCAGGATAAATCCTCTCCCCCCCCCCTCAGAATTAATCCTCTCCCCCTTCAACGATTCCAGGATAAATCCTCTCCCCTTCCCCCATCCCAGGATAAATCTTCTCCCCCTTTCCCCCCTCTCCCAGGATGAATCCTCTGTAGAAGTCTCAGTCATTGTGGCCCCTGTACATTATTCCAGAGCCAGTGTTCTCAGTGTGGCCTCTCTACATTGTTCCAGAGCCAGGCTCTCAGGCATTGTGGCCCCTGTACATTGTTCCAGAGCCAGGCTCTCAGTCAGTGTGGCCCCTGTACATTGTTCCAGAGCCAGGCTCTCAGGCATTGTGGCCCCTGTACATTGTTCCAGAGCCAGGCTCTCAGTCAGTGTGGCCCCTGTACATTGTTCCAGAGCCAGGCTCTCAGGCATTGTGGCCCCTGTACATTGTTCCAGAGCCAGGCTCTCAGTCAGTGTGGCCCATGTACATTGTTCCAGAGCCAGGCTCTCAGGCAGTGTGGCCCCTGTACATTGTTCCAGAGCCAGGCTCTCAGGCAGTGTGGCCCCTGTACATTGTTCCAGAGCCAGGCTCTCAGGCATTGTGGCCCCTGTACATTGTTCCAGAGCCAGGCTCTCAGTCAGTGTGGCCCCTGTACATTGTTCCAGAGCCAGGCTCTCAGGCATTGTGGCCCCTGTACATTGTTCCAGAGCCAGGCAGAGCCAGGCTCTCAGTCAGTGTGGCCCCTGTACAATGCTCCAGAAAGGGTCTCCTAGAACAGAGCGTCCTTGTCATTTGTCTGGTATTTTCTTTTGTCGTTTCCCTAGAATTCAGAAGAATCTAATTACGGGATTTTATGAGATCATTAATCTAGAAGAGATAATAGAGGCGCTCCGACTCCCGGGATTAGCGATTGTCTCATAAAAGCTCCACAAAGATCTCTCTTCATATGGAAGTCTCATCTGAAATGAGTTCTTGTTCCCCTAATCTGGAACATTAATACGTTCCTTTCAAATGATACTGTAGATTTGTGCCGGGATGTCTGACAAGTCCCTCCAGGAGCAGGAAAGTCTTTCCGGAGCATTGAGGAGTGAGATAAAAGTCTTGTCTTCCCTGCAGGATTCCAGATCTAGAATCGCTCTGCACATACAAATACAGATCTGACCTACAGACTCAAATCAAATGTCACCAAGATGGCTGCCAGGCCATTGATACACCTTCCCTGACCTCTAGAACGCTATGACATCACTAATAAAGCCCAGCTGGATCTAGATCTCTATGACAGCCTTTTGCAACCAGGATGCCGTGGTATTCTGGAGTAACTTCTGGGTTCTTTAGGGGTGGCTTGGTAAAATGACAAAAAAATTCCCCAAAGTGCCCAAAAATGTCCAACAAGCCAGCTGGCTAGGTCATCACTTGTAAAGCCCTGGCAGATCTAGAACTCTAGGGAATCACTTGTAAAGCCCTGTCAGATCTAGAACCCTAGGGAATCACTTGTAAAGCCCTGTCAGATCTAGAACCCTAGGACGTCACATGTAAAGCCCTGTCAGATCTAGAACTCTAGGGAATCACTTGTAAATCCCTGTCAGATCTAGAACCTTAGGACGTCACATGTAAAGCCCTGTCAGATCTAGAACTCTAGGGAATCACTTGTAAAGCCCTGTCAGATCTAGAACCCTAGGGAATCACTTGTAAAGCCCTGTCAGATCTAGAACCCTAGGACGTCACATGTAAAGCCCTGTCAGATCTAGAACCCTAGGGAATCACTTGTAAAGCCCTGTCAGATCTAGAACCCTAGGGAATCACTTGTAAAGCCCTGACAGATCTAGAACCTTAGGACGTCACTTGTAAAGCCCGTCAGATCTAGAACCCTAGGGAATCACTTGTAAAGCCCTGACAGATCTAGAACCCTAGGACATCACTTGTAAAGCCCTGACAGATCTAGAACCCTAGGGAATCACTTGTAAAGCCCTGTCAGATCTAGAACCCTAGGGAATCACTTGTAAAGCCCTGACAGATCTAGAACCTTAGGACGTCACTTGTAAAGCCCGTCAGATCTAGAACCCTAGGACATCACTTGTAAAGCCCCTTCTATAAACAGATGTCATTTGAGAACAAGGCTGAGCAGTTTGACTAGAAGATGGAATATTGGAAGGACGTTAGGAGAATATTGGGAGATTTGGGAGATCTGGATGTGGTATGACCCGTATCCTCTGATATCTGCTGATAGAAATGTTCTGGATGTAGGTGGTCGGTCTGATTTGTACTTTTTCTCTCAGGAGATATCATGGCACTTCTCATGTTATATTCAGATGTTGTACTGACCCTTCCCTAGAAATAACTCTTCCAAGCCCGGCTCCCCTCTCTTCTCGCTCTTCCCTCCTCTCCTCTCCCATCCCCTCTCCTCTCTTCTCCTCTTCCCTCCTCTCCTCTCCCATCCCCTCTCCTCTCTTCTCCTCTTCCCTCCTCTCCTCTCCCATCCCCTCTCCTCTCTACTCCTCTTCCCTCCTCTCCTCTCCCATCCCCTCCCCTCTCTTCTCCTCTTCCCTCCTCTCCTCTCCCATCCCCGGAGACCCTCCTCAATAATTCATTGTCTACAAGTAAACAGGAGCTTCCACTGAACATTTCATGAGGATCCGTCTGTAACGGATACTGTCTGTGACCCGGCGTGTCCTCTGCCAGGAAACCAAAGAGGAGCATCAAAAATATGCCCTTCATTGCTTTGGTCATCCATCCAAATCTACCATCCAGAACAATGACACATGGACACTTGGGGGTCCCAATGATACACTAACAATTGGGGGGTCCCAATGAAATGTGGACAGTTGGAGATTTGGGGGTTCAGAACAATGGCACATTGACAGTTGGGGGCTGCAGTCTTTGTTTTCATGAATGATCGGGTTTTCTGTGCAGAGGGAACATTCTGTACATGTCTAGTAAATCCTCGTTCTGTGCATTCTGCTCGGGTTCTGATTTTTCTTCTCCTAGATGAATTGGCATCCTGAATGCAGAACTTCGTAGCCTTGGGGGGTACACATCCTGTGTGAGGTCCCCCCATTCTTTCATCAATCACCCTGACTGGGTCCAGTGTGCTGTTGTCTTTAAGTATGATTGAGTGTTTTCTGGGGGTGTCGGCTATAGAAACTCCTCCCAGTGTGCAGGAGGGCGGGGTGTGTGCAGGAGGGGCGGGGTGTGTGCAGGAGGGCGGGGTGTGTGGTGTCAGCCTTCCTTATCACAAATGGTGTCTGGAATCTCCCTGTTATGGAGCACTGACTCCTGTTGCCTTCCTCTCCTCTCCTCTCCTCTCCTCTCCCCTCCCCTCCTCTCCTCTCCTCTCCTCTCCCCTCCTCTCCTCTCCTCTCCTCTTCCCTCCTCTCCTCTCCTCTTCCCTCCTCTCCTCTCCCCCTCCTCTCCTCTCCTCTCCTCTTCCCTCCTCTCCTCTCCTCTCCTCTTCCCTCCTCTCCTCTCCTCTTCCCTCCTCTCCTCTCCCCTCCTCTCCTCTCCTCTCCTCTCCTCTCCTCTCCTGCTCCCCCTCCTCTCCTCTCCTCTCCTCTCCTCTTCCCTCCTCTCCTCTCCTCTCCTCTCCCCTCCTCTTCCCTCCTCTCCTCTCCTCTCCTCTTCCCTCCTCTCCTCTCCTCTTCCCTCCTCTCCTCTCCTCTTCCCTCCTCTCCTCTCCTCTCCCCTCCTCTTCCCTCCTCTCCTCTCCTCTCCTCTCCTCTCCTCTTCCCTCCTCTCCTCTCCTCTCCTCTCCCCTCTCCTCCTCTCCTCTCCTCTCCTCTCCCCTCCTCTTCCCTCCTCTCCTCTCCTCTCCCCTCTCCTCCTCTCCTCTCCTCTCCTCTCCCCTCCTCTTCCCTCCTCTCCTCTCCTCTCCCCTCTCTCCCCTCTCCTCCTCTCCTCTCCTCTCTTCTCCTCTTCCCTCCTCTCCTCTCCCATCTCCTCTCCTCTTCTCTCCTCTTCCCTCCTCTCCCATCCCCTCTCCTCTCGTCTCCTCTTCCCTCCTCTCCTCTCCCATCTCCTCTTCTCTCCTCTCCTCTCCCCTCTCCTCCTCTCCTCTCCCCTCCTCTCCTCTCTTCTCCTTCTCCTCTCCTCTCCTCTCCCATCTCCTCTCTCTTCTCTCCTCTTCCCTCCTCTCCCATCCCCTCTCCTCTCTTCTCCTCTTCCCTCCTCTCCCATCCCCTCTCCTCTCGTCTCCTCTTCGCTCCTCTCCTCTCCCATCTCCTCTCCTCTTCTCTCCTCTCCTCTCCCCTCTCCTCCTCTCCTCTCCTCTTCCCTCCTCTCCCCTCTCCTCCTCTCCTCTCCTCTCCTCTCCCCTCCTCTCCTCTCTTCTCCTCTTCCCTCCTCTCCTCTCCCATCTCCTCTCCTCTTCTCTCCTCTTCCCTCCTCTCCCATCCCCTCTCCTCTCGTCTCCCTCTTCGCTCCTCTCCTCTCCCATCTCCTCTCCTCTTCTCTTCCTCTCCTCTCCCCTCTCCTCCTCTCCTCTCCTCTTCCCTCCTCTCCCCTCTCCTCCTCTCCTCTCCTCTCCTCTCCCCTCCTCTCCTCTCTTCTCCTCTTCCCTCCTCTCCTCTCCCATCTCCTCTCCTCTTCTCTCCTCTTCCCTCCTCTCCCATCCCCTCTCCTCTCGTCTCCTCTTCCCTCCTCTCCTCTCCCATCCCCTCTCCTCTCCTCTTCTCTCCTCTCATCTCCCGTTGTCTTTTCCTAGATGTTTCTCTATATTTCTGTCCCAGTACTTCTTGTGGAGTAACGGTTCCATGTTTCTTGTGTTCCAGATATTCCATTATTCATTCACAGCCTCTTACGTCATCTATAACATCCACACCAGGTAAGTGCCCCCCCCCCCCCCCCCCCCCGTTCTCCTTTCCTATCCATCCCACAGGAGAGGCTGCCCCTCACTCTCATGTGTTTTTCTTTGAAGGGAAGTTTGGGAGTTGAACCCCCCAGAGGTGGAGGATTCCGTGTTGCAGTACGCAGCGTGGGGTGTCCAGGGTCAGCAGCTGGTGAGTCTCCTGTCAGTCGTTTCCTCATGTCTGACTGAACGCTCAGTCCCACCAACCACCCTGACATTGACCCTGATGCCCAAAACCACCGATAAATCCACCCCACACCTCCGACAAATCCACCCCAACACCTCCGACAAATCCACCCCAACACCTCCGACAAATCCACCCCAACACCTCCGACAAATCCACCCCACACCTCGGACAAACCCACCCCCACACCTCGGACAAACCCACCCCACACCTCGGACAAACCCACCCCAACACCTCCAACAAACCCACCCCAACAAATCCACCCCACAGCTCTGACAAACCCACCCCAACACCTCGGACAAATCCACCCCAACACCTCCGACAAATCCACCCCAACACCTCCGACAAATCCACCCCACACCTCGGACAAACCCACCCCAACACCTCCGATAAATCCACCCCACACCTCGGACAAATCCACCCCCACACCTCGGACAAATCCACCCCAACACCTCCGACAAATCCACCCCAACACCACCGATAAATCCACCCCAACACCACCGATAAATCCACCCCAACACCTCCGACAAATCCACCCCACACCTCCGACAAACCCACCCCAACACCTCCGACAAACCCACCCCACACCCTCCGACAAATCCACCCCACAATCTCTCAAATCCACCCCACACCTCCGACAAATCCACCCCAACACCTCCAACAAACCCACCCCAACACCTCCGACAAATCCACACCCCAACACCTCCGACAAACCCACCCCACACCTCCGACAAACCCACCCCCACACCTCCGACAAACCCACCCCACACCTCGGACAAATCCACCCCACACCTCGGACAAATCCACCCCACACCTCGGACAAATCCACCCCACACCTCGGACAAACCCACCCCAACACCTCTGACAAACCCACCCCAACACCTCTGACAAACCCACCCCAACACCTCCGACAAATCCACCCCCAACACCTCCGACAAATCCACCCCAACACCTCTGACAAACCCACCCCAACACCTCCAACAAACCAACCGACAAATACGTTTCCGCAGCTGTTGCTCTCTATAGCTGCCAATAAGCCAATCAGCTCTTTCCTTCCTTTCTCTAACAACAAAGACATCTGGAATGTGATTGGTTACTCTGGGTATCACAGTCATGTTCCTTTTCCCCAGTCTGAGGTCACCTGGCCAGGTGAGGAATTCACAGCGATGTCATCCTGTATTGAACATGGCGGGTGATGGAGCCATAATCATGGTGTTTCCATGGTAACAGAAGGGCTTCCTTCATTCGCTGCCGGCCATGACAGGAACACGCTGAGGATACACGGCAATAATATTCCGGCAATTAAAGACGAGACGGTGCAGATCAGAGGACTAGAATGTCCCCATCTGTGTATAATCATTTATGTATCCCACCAATCAGATCTGCTCCTGCCCTCCACATGCAGATTTACATTGTAAGGATGAACACGGCATGTGTAGTCCAAACCATCGATGAGAATTGATTGGTCAGTTTTTAGTGGAAGAGGATGTACATCAACCAATCAACTGTGCAGCTCTTCAGGTGGATCTGGGCACATAGTCTGCCATGTGTGTGATTGGCGTGTTCCCAGGCACACAGAGTGTGCCATGTCTGTGATTGGCGTGTTCCCAGGTACACAGAGTCTGTGACTGGTATGTTCCCGAACACACACTGTCTGCCATGTCTGTGATTGGCATGTTCCCCGGGCACACAGTGTCTGCCATGTGTGTGATTGGCGTGTTCCCGGGCACACAGTGTCTGTCATGTCTGTGATTGGCGTATTCCCGGGCACACAGTGTCTGCCATGTCTGAGATTGGCATGTTCCCGGGCACACAGTGTCTGTCATGTCTGTGATTGGCGTGTTCCCAGGCACACAGAGCCTGTGACTGGTATGTTCCCGGGCACAAAGTGTCTGTCATGTCTGTGATTGGCATGTTCCAGGGCACACAGTGTCTGCCATGTCTGTGTTTGGCGTGTTCCCAAGCACGCAGTGTCTTTCTTGTCTTATTGTTGCAATTCCTCACCCTGGATCTGCATCCCATGTTTGTAGACATGTATGTGGGAATCATGTTTAGGACTAAAACACTGTTTCTGCTTTCTTGGCCAACTGTCATTGAAGCTAGAACCAACAACAAACTGCCTGCCATCACTGCACCTTCTGACCGCCGGTCTCACGAGATCTAGACTGAGATTTGGTGATGTCACTGTTGTGCTGCTCACTGTTCTCCATGCTGGAGTGGAAGCCGTACCTGAGGACCTGCAGTGCCAGGATTTCCCTGCTTCCTCCATTCTGTCAATCTGTGCTTCCTCTCTCATTACCCCTCCAGTCATTGGGGGAGCAGCTCTGAAATGTGGAAGCAAAGCCCTGCCTCTACCAAGATGGCTGCCTCCACACGGATACACATGGCAAATCAGTAATGGAAGAAAATCAGCTGTAGGGAGCCCACAGGCCGTACTGAGGACTTGTTCCTTTGCCGTCTGCCCATGTTTTTTTTGCACAGCTTCCTGGGGACAGGTCCTCTTTATATAGTAATGATATATCAGGGGTAGGCACCCTTGGCACTCCAGTTGTGGGAGAAACTACATGTCCCACCACACTTCTACCCCTGGAAGTCACACTTGTAGTTCCACAACAGCTGGAGTGCTGCGGTTGCCTACCTCTGATATATACACCGCGTTCCAAATTATTCTGCAGATTCTATTTAAGTGTCACAAAGATGAAATCTGTTGTTTTTCAGTGTAACTCATGGATGGCATTGTGTGTCAGGGCTCTTTTGATCACTGAAAACAATCTGGGACACCTGTGATAATTCGATTGGCCGGTGAGCCCAATTTCAGGACAAACTCCTAAAGGACGGCGTTCCCCATTATTAAGCAGAGCGCCATTTTCCAGCAATATGGGGAAGAAAAAGGATCTCTCTGCTGCCGAAAAGAGTGGAATAGTTCGATGCCTTGGACGAGGGATGAAAACATTCGATATTTCAGGAAAACGTCAGCGTGATCATCGCACTATGAAGAGATTTGTGGCTGATTCAGAGCACAGACGGGTTGGTGCAGATAAAGGCACATTGAGGAAGATTTCTGCCAGATCCAGGCATCGGATCCAGAGAGCAGCTGCTAAAATCCCATTACAGAGCAGCAAACAGATATTTGAAGCTGCTGGTGCCTCTGGAGTCCCACGGACATCAAGGTGTAGAGTCCTCCAGAGTCCTCCAACTGTGCAGAAACCTTCTATTCGGCCACCACTAACCAATGATCACAAGCAGAAACGGCTGCATTGGGCAGGAAAATACATGAAGACTCATTGTCAAACAGTCCTGTTCACTGATGAGTGCCGTGCAACCCTGGATGGTCCAGATGGATGGAGTAGTGGATGGTTGGTGGACGGCCACCCTGTTCCAACAAGGCTGCGACGTCAGCAAGGCGGTGGTGGAGTCATGTTTTGGGCCGGAATCATGGGAACAGAGCTGGTCGGCCCATTTAGAGCCCCCGAAGGTGTAAAGATGACCTCTGCAAAGTATGTGGAGTTTATGACTGACCACTCTTTTCCCTGGTACAGAAGGAAGAACTATGCTTTCCGTAATAAAATCATCTTCATGCATGACAATGCACCATCTCATGCTGCAAAGAATACCTCCGCATCAATGGCTGCTATGGGGATAAAAGGAGAGAAAGTCATGGTGTGGCCTCCATCCCTCCCCTGACCTCAATCCTATGGAGAACCTTTGGAGAAAGTCATGGTGTGGCCTCCATCCTCCCCTGACCTCAATCCTATGGAGAACCTTTGGAGCATCCTCAAGCAAAAGATCTATGAGGGTGGGGGGCAGTTTACATCCAAACAGCAGCTCTGGGAGGCTATTCTGACATCTTGCCAACAAATTCCAGCAGAAACTGTCCAAAAACTGCCAAGTTCAGTGGATGCCAGACTTGTGATCTGCTATCAGATAAGGGCTCCTATGTTACAATGTAACGTGACGCTTCAAATGTTTACAAAGTTACAATGTTGGCAAAAGTTGGATTGAAATCACTTTTGATTTCAGTAAATTTGCTGCAAACACAACAAATGACAATTTTCAGTTCTTTACAACCTAGAAAGTGTTTGGAAACTTCCTGTGCGGAATAATCCGGAACACAAATCCTGTTATCATTAGGAGGTTTGTTCAATAAAATGTGAATTGTCCTCTTCTAGTTGTCACCTGAGAATTCTGCCGACTGATATTTACATCAATTATTGAGGGAAAGGAGGAAATATCATCTGCAGAATCATCGGGAACGCGGTGTATATATATGAACCCCCAATTGTATGCCCCCACCTCGGGAATGAAGGGCACGCCATGACCCTTGTATATGTCAGCAGACGCTGTGTGCCGAGTTACATCCATTCAGCAGATGATTCTGCGTGGGGAGCGATTCTAATGTGTACTGGAAGTAACCCAGCTAAACGCTGCTTCATCCTTCAATAAATGTTCCTTCTCCCTCCTCCGCCCATCGCTGGCTCCGTGCCCCCCTCCTCCCATCACTGGCTCCATGCCCCCCTCCGCCCATCGCTGGCTCCGTGCCCCCCTCCTCCCATCGCTAGCTCCGTGCCCCCCTCCTCCCATCGCTAGCTCCGTGCCCCCCTCCGCCCATCGCAGGCTCCGTGCCCCCCTCCGCCCATCGCTGGCTCCGTGCCCCCCTCCGCCCATCGCTGGCTCCGTGCCCCCCTCCGCCCATCGCAGGCTCCGTGCCCCCCTCCGCCCATCGCTGGCTCCGTGCCCCCCTCCGCCCATCCCTGGCTCCGTGCCCTCCTCCGCCCATCCCTGGCTCCGTGCCCTCCTCCGCCCATCGCTGGCTCCGTGCCCCCCTCCGCCCATCGCTGGCTCCGTGCCCCCCTCCGCCCATCGCTGGCTCCGTGCCCCCTTCCGCCCATCGCTGGCTCCGTGCCCTCCTCCGCCCATCGCTGGCTCCGTGCCCCCCTCCGCCCATCGCAGGCTCCGTGCCCCCCTCCGCCCATCGCTGGCTCCGTGCCCCCCTCCGCCCATCGCTGGCTCCGTGCCCCCCTCCGCCCATCGCTGGCTCCGTGCCCCCCTCCGCCCATCGCTAGCTCCGTGCCCCCCTCCTCCCATCCCTGGCTCCGTGCCCCCCTCCGCCCATCGCTGGCTCCGTGCCCCCCTCCTCCCATCCCTGGCTCCGTGCCCCCCTCCGCCCATCGCTGGCTCCGTGCCCCCCTCCGCCCATCCCTGGCTCCGTGCCCCCCTCCGCCCATCGCTAGCTCCGTGCCCCCCTCCTCCCATCCCTGGCTCCGTGCCCCCCTCCGCCCATCGCTGGCTCCGTGCCCTCCTCCGCCCATCGCTGGCTCCGTGCCCCCCTCCGCCCATCGCTGGCTCCGTGCCCCCCTCCCCGCTGTGACTGGAACATTGTATGATGAGATCTTCGTACAGCGATGTGTGAAATGTCCATTGCAGACACTTTGTTCCTGGAAGGAATCCGCTTCCAACAATGGAATGTAGAAGAACATAGAACCTCATATAATCTGATTGGACACAAGCCGCGGGGTTCAATCAGCTGCCTGCGTGCGTCCGCTTAGCGGGGGAGGATGGCGGGGGGAGGATATGGAGCTTATATCGTTACGTTCCGCCATCTTTCCATTCACAACTGCCGAGCCAGATCTCCTCCGATCCCTAATTATTAACGGTCCTCTGTGCTGGAGGAAACAATATGTATGGTAGCTATAGATCCGAGAACGCGGTCACCCTATAGGAGATCAATACCTTACATCGTATTTATAGATCCGAGAACGCGGTCACCCTATAGGAGATCAATACCTTACATCGTATTTATAGATCCGAGAACGCGGTCACCCTATAGGAGATCAATATCTTACATCGTATTTATAGATCCGAGAACGCGGTCACCCTATAGGAGATCAATATCTTACATCGTATTTATAGATCCGAGAACGCGGTCACCCTATAGGAGATCAATACCTTACATCGTATTTATAGATCCGAGAACGCGGTCACCCTATAGGAGATCAATACCTTACATCGTATTTATAGATCCGAGAACGCGGTCACCCTATAGGAGATCAATACCTTACATCGTATTTATAGATCCGAGAACGCGGTCACCCTATAGGAGATCAATACCTTACATCGTATTTATAGATCCGAGAACGCGGTCACCGTATAGGAGATCAATACCTTACATCGTATTTATAGATCTGAGAACGCGGTCACCCTATAGGAGATCAATACCTTACATCGTATTTATAGATCCGAGAACGCGGTCACCGTATAGGAGATCAATACCTTACATCGTATTTATAGATCTGAGAACGCGGTCACCCTATAGGAGATCAATTCCTTACATCGTATTTATAGATCCGAGAACGCGGTCACCCTATAGGAGATCAATATCTTACATCGTATTTATAGATCCGAGAACGCGGTCACCCTATAGGAGATCAATACCTTACATCGTATTTATAGATCTGAGAACGCGGTCACCCTATAGGAGATCAATATCTTACATCGTATTTATAGATCCGAGAACGCGGTCACCGTATAGGAGATCAATATCTTACATCGTACTTATAGATCCGAGAACGCGGTCACCGTATAGGAGATCAATATCTTACATCGTATTTATAGATCCGAGAACGCGGTCACCCTATAGGAGATCAATACCTTACATCGTATTTATAGATCCGAGAACGCGGTCACCGTATAGGAGATCAATATCTTACATCGCATTTATAGATCCGAGAACGCGGTCACCCTATAGGAGATCAATACCTTACATCGTATTTATAGATCCGAGAACGCGGTCACCCTATAGGAGATCAATTCCTTACATCGTATTTATAGATCCGAGAACGCGGTCACCCTATAGGAGATCAATACCTTACATCGTATTTATAGATCCGAGAACGCGGTCACCCTATAGGAGATCAATATCTTACATCGTATTTATAGATCCGAGAACGCGGTCACCCTATAGGAGATCAATACCTTACATCGTATTTATAGATCCGAGAACGCGGTCACCCTATAGGAGATCAATACCTTACATCGTATTTATAGATCCGAGAACGCGGTCACCGTATAGGAGATCAATATCTTACATCGTATTTATAGATCCGAGAACGCGGTCACCCTATAGGAGATCAATATCTTACATCGCATTTATAGATCCGAGAACGCGGTCACCCTATAGGAGATCAATACCTTACATCGTATTTATAGATCCGAGAACGCGGTCACCCTATAGGAGATCAATACCTTACATCGTATTTATAGATCCGAGAACGCGGTCACCCTATAGGAGATCAATATCTTACATCGTATTTATAGATCCGAGAACGCGGTCACCCTATAGGAGATCAATATCTTACATCGTATTTATAGATCCGAGAACGCGGTCACCCTATAGGAGATCAATACCTTACATCGTATTTATAGATCCGAGAACGCGGTCACCCTATAGGAGATCAATACCTTACATCGTATTTATAGATCCGAGAACGCGGTCACCGTATAGGAGATCAATATCTTACATCGTATTTATAGATCCGAGAACGCGGTCACCCTATAGGAGATCAATATCTTACATCGCATTTATAGATCCGAGAACGCGGTCACCCTATAGGAGATCAATATCTTACATCGTATTTATAGATCCGAGAACGCGGTCACCCTATAGGAGATCAATACCTTACATCGTATTTATAGATCCGAGAACGCGGTCACCCTATAGGAGATCAATATCTTACATCGTATTTATAGATCCGAGAACGCGGTCACCCTATAGGAGATCAATACCTTACATCGTATTTATAGATCCGAGAACGCGGTCACCCTATAGGAGATCAATACCTTACATCGCATTTATAGATCCGAGAACGCGGTCACCGTATAGGAGATCAATACCTTACATCGTATTTATAGATCCGAGAACGCGGTCACCCTATAGGAGATCAATATCTTACATCGTATTTATAGATCCGAGAACGCGGTCACCGTATAGGAATCTTCGGACATTCCTTTGGTCTCTGGGATATGTAACATGTTCTGGGATTCGGGAATGATCCCGGCTGGTGTGGAATCTTCGGACATTCCCGGGATCTCTGGGATATGTAACATGTTCTGGGATTCGGGAATGATCCCGGCTGGTGTGGAATCTTCGGACATTCTCGGGATCTCTGGGATATGTAACATGTTCTGGGATTTGGGAATGATCCCGGCTGGTGTGGAATCTTCGGACATTCCTGTGGTCTCTGGGATATGTAACATGTTCTGGGATTCGGGAATGATCCCGGCTGGTGTGGAATCTTCGGACATTCCCGGGATCTCTGGGATATGTAACATGTTCTGGGATTCGGGAATGATCCCGGCTGGTGTGGAATCTTCGGACATTCCCGGGGTCTCCGGGATATGTAACATGTTCTGGGATTCGGGAATGATCCCGGCTGGTGTGGAATCTTTGGACATTCCCGGGATCTCTGGGATATGTAACATGTTCTGGGATTCGGGAATGATCCCGGCTGGTGTGGAATCTTCGGACATTCCCGGGATCTCTGGGATATGTAACATGTTCTGGGATTCGGGAATGATCTCGGCTGGTGTGGAATCTTCGGACATTCCCGGGATCTCTGGGATATGTAACATGTTCTGGGATTCGGGAATGATCCCAGCTGGTGTGGAATCTTCGGACATTCCCGGGATCTCTGGGATATGTAACATGTTCTGGGATTCGGGAATGATCCCGGCTGGTGTGGAATCTTCGGACATTCCCGGGGTCTCTGGGATATGCAACATGTTCTGGGATTCGGGAATGATCCCGGCTGGTGTGGAATCTTCGGACATTCCTGTGGTCTCTGGGATATGTAACATGTTCTGGGATTCGGGAATGATCCCGGCTGGTGTGGAATCTTCGGACATTCCCGGGGTCTCCGGGATATGTAACATGTTCTGGGATTCGGGAATGATCCCGGCTGGTGTGGAATCTTCGGACATTCCCGGGATCTCTGGGATATGTAACATGTTCTGGGATTCGGGAATGATCTCGGCTGGTGTGGAATCTTCGGACATTCCCGGGATCTCTGGGATATGTAACATGTTCTGGGATTCGGGAATGATCCCGGCTGGTGTGGAATCTTCGGACATTCCCGGGATCTCTGGGATATGTAACATGTTCTGGGATTCGGGAATGATCCCGGCTGGTGTGGAATCTTCGGACATTCCCGGGGTCTCTGGGATATGTAACATGTTCTGGGATTCGGGAATGATCCCGGCTGGTGTGGAATCTTCGGACATTTTCGGGATCTCTGGGATATGTAACATGTTCTGGGATTCGGGAATGATCCCGGCTGGTGTGGAATCTTCGGACATTCTCGGGATCTCTGGGATATGTAACATGTTCTGGGATTCGGGAATGATCCCGGCTGGTGTGGAATCTTCGGACATTCCCGGGGTCTCTGGCATATGTAACATGTTCTGGGATTCGGGAATGATCCCGGCTGGTGTGGAATCTTCGGACATTCCCAGGGTCTCTGGGATATGTAACATGTTCTGGGATTCGGGAATGATCCCGGCTGGTGTGGAATTTTTGGACATTCCCAGGGTCTCTGGCATATGTAACATGTTCTGGGATTCGGGAATGATCCCGGCTGGTGTGGAATCTTCGGACATTCCCGGGATCTCTGGGATATGTAACATGTTCTGGGATTCGGGAATGATCCCGGCTGGTGTGGAATCTTCGGACATTCCCGGGGATCTCTGGGATATGTAACATGTTCTGGGATTCGGGAATGATCCCGGCTGGTGTGGAATCTTCGGACATTCCCGGGGTCTCTGGGATATGTAACATGTTCTGGGATTCGGGAATGATCCCGGCTGGTGTGGAATCTTCGGACATTCCCGGGATCTCTGGGATATGTAACATGTTCTGGGATTCGGGAATGATCTCGTCTGGTGTGGAATCTTCGGACATTCCCGGGGTCTCTGGGATATGTAACATGTTCTGGGATTCGGGAATGATCCCGGCTGGTGTGGAATCTTCGGACATTCCCGGGATCTCTGGGATATGTAACATGTTCTGGGATTCGGGAATGATCCCGGCTGGTGTGGAATCTTCGGACATTTTCGGGATCTCTGGGATATGTAACATGTTCTGGGATTCGGGAATGATCCCGGCTGGTGTGGTATCTTCGGACATTCCCGGGATCTCTGGGATATGTAACATGTTCTGAGATTTGGGAATGATCTCGTCTGGTGTTGAATCTTCGGACATTCCCGAGGTCTCTGGGATATGTAACATGTTTTGGGATTCGGGAATGATCCCGGCTGGTGTGGAATCTTCGGACATTCCCGGGGTCTCTGGGATATGTAACATGTTCTGGGATTCGGGAATGATCCCGGCTGGTGTGGAATCTTCGGACATTCCCGGGGTCTCTGGGATATGTAACATGTTCTGGGATTCGGGAATGATCCCGGCTGGTGTGGAATCTTTGGACATTCCCGGGGTCTCTGGGATATGTAACATGTTCTGGGATTCGGGAATGATCTCGGCTGGTGTGGAATCTTCGGACATTCCCGGGATCTCTGGGATATGTAACATGTTCTGGGATTCGGGAATGATCTCGGCTGGTGTGGAATGTTCGGACATTCTCGGGATCTCTGGGATATGTAACATGTTCTGGGATTCGGGAATGATCCCGGCTGGTGTGGAATCTTCGGACATTCCCTGGATCTCTGGGATATGTAACATGTTCTGGGATTTGGGAATGATCCCGGCTGGTGTGGAATCTTCGGACATTTTCGGGATCTCTGGGATATGTAACATGTTCTGGGATTCGGGAATGATCCCGGCTGGTGTGGAATCTTCGGACATTTTCGGGATCTCTGGGATATGTAACATGTTCTGGGATTCGGGAATGATCCGGCTGGTGTGGTATCTTCGGACATTCCCGGGATCTCTGGGATATGTAACATGTTCTGGGATTCGGGAATGATCTCGTCTGGTGTGGAATCTTCGGACATTCCCGAGGTCTCTGGGATATGTAACATGTTCTGGGATTCGGGAATGATCTCGTCTGGTGTGGAATCTTCGGACATTCCCGGGATCTCTGGGATATGTAACATGTTCTGGGATTCGGGAATGATCCCGTCTGGTGTGGAATCTTCGGACATTCCCGGGATCTCTGGGATATGTAACATGTTCTGGGATTCGGGAATGATCCCGGCTGGTGTGGAATCTTCGGACATTCCCGGGATCTCTGGGATATGTAACATGTTCTGGGATTCGGGAATGATCCCGGCTGGTGTGGAATCTTCGGACATTCCCGGGGTCTCTGGGATATGCAACATGTTCTGGGATTCGGGAATGATCCCGGCTGGTGTGGAATCTTCGGACATATTCGGGATCTCTGGGATATGCAACATGTTCTGGGATTCGGGAATGATCCCGGCTGGTGTGGAATCTTCGGACATTCCTGTGGTCTCTGGGATATGTAACATGTTCTGGGATTCGGGAATGATCCCGGCTGGTGTGGAATCTTCGGACATTCCCGGGGTCTCCGGGATATGTAACATGTTCTGGGATTCGGGAATGATCCCGGCTGGTGTGGAATCTTCGGACATTCCCGGGATCTCTGGGATATGTAACATGTTCTGGGATTCGGGAATGATCTCGTCTGGTGTGGAATCTTCGGACATTCCCGAGGTCTCTGGGATATGTAACATGTTCTGGGATTCGGGAATGATCTCGTCTGGTGTGGAATCTTCGGACATTCCCGGGATCTCTGGGATATGTAACATGTTCTGGGATTCGGGAATGATCCCGGCTGGTGTGGAATCTTCGGACATTCCCGGGATCTCTGGGATATGTAACATGTTCTGGGATTCGGGAATGATCCCGGCTGGTGTGGAATCTTCGGACATTCCCGGGATCTCTGGGATATGTAACATGTTCTGGAATTCGGGAATGATCCCGGCTGGTGTGGAATCTTCGGACATTCCCGGGGTCTCTGGGATATGTAACATGTTCTGGGATTCGGAATGATCCGGAAATTGCTGGTATGAACAGACAGATGAGGATTGTTGGGCGCACATAGCGTGTCGTCTCAGTCGCTCCCACAACACATGAATTTATTTTCTTATCATTGAGACGAAGAGGCTGGAAATCGTTAGGAGAGAGACGTTCGATGGCTCGTGCCTCCTGCCCGCTCGGCTCCTCCTGCCCGCTCGGCTCCTCCTGCCCACCCGGCTCCTCCTGTCCACCCGACTCCTTCTGCCCAGCCGACTGCTGCTACCCACCCGACTCCTCCTGTCCACCCGACTCCTCCTGTCCACCCGACTCCTCCTGTCCACCCGACTCCTCCTGTCCACCCGACTCCTTCTACCCACCCGGCTCCTCCTGCCCACCCGGCTCCTCCTGCCCTTCCGGCCCCTCCTGCCTAACCGACTTCTCCTGCACTCCCGGCTTCTCCTGCCCACCCAACTTCTCCCGCCCACCCGACTGCTCCTGCCTACCCGACTCCTCCTACCCACCCGGCTCCTCCTGTCCACCCGGATCCTCCTGCCCACCCGACTCCTTCTGCCCACCTGGCCCCTCCTGCCCACCCAACTCCTCCTGCCCTTCCGGCCCCTCCTGCCCTTCCGGCTCCTCCTGCCCACCCAACTTCTCCTGCCCCCCGACTGCTCCAACCCACCCGGCTTCTCCTGCCCACCCGGCCCCTCCTGCCCACCCGACTCCTCCTGTCCACCCAGCTCCTCCTGTCCACCCGGCCCCTCCTGCCCACCCGGCTCCTCCTGCCCTTCCGGCTCCTCCTGCCCACCCAACTTCTCCTGCCCCCCCGACTGCTCCTACCCACCCGGCTTCTCCTGCCCACCCGGCCCCTCCTGCCCACCCGACTCCTCCTGTCCACCCGGCTCCTCCTGTCCACCCGGCTCCTCCTGCCCACCCGGCCCCTCCTGCCCACCCTTCTCCTCCTGCCCACCCTTCTCCTCCTGCCCACCCGGCTCCTCCTGCCCACCCGACTTCTCCTGCCCACCCGGCTCCTCCTGCCCACCCGACTTCTCCTGCCCACCCGGCTCCTCCTGCCCACCCGACTTCTCCTGCCCACCCGGCTCCTCCTGCCCACCCGACTTCTCCTGCCCACCCGGCTCCTCCTGCCCACCCGGCTCCTCCTGCCCACCCGACTTCTCCTGCCCACCCAGCTCCTCCTGTCCACCCGGCTCCTCCTGCCCACCCTTCTCCTCCTGCCCACCCGACTTCTCCTGCCCACCCGACTTCTCCTGCCCACCCGGCTCCTCCTGCCCACCCTGCTCCTCCTGCCCACCCTGCTCCTCCTGCCCACCCGGCTCCTCCTGCCCATCCGACTTCTCTTGCCCACCCTGCTCCTCCTGCCCACCCGGCTCCTCCTGCCCATCCGACTTCTCCTGCCCACCCTGCTCCTCCTGCCCACCCGGCTCCTCCTGCCCACCCGACTTCTCCTGCCCACCCGACTTCTCCTGCCCACCCAGCTCCTCCTGTCCACCCGGCTCCTCCTGCCCACCCTTCTCCTCCTGCCCACCCGGCTCCTCCTGCCCACCCGACTTCTCCTGCCCACCCGGCTCCTCCTGCCCACCCGACTTCTCCTGCCCACCCGGCCCCTCCTGCCCACCCTGCTCCTCCTGCCCACCCGGCTCCTCCTGCCCATCCGACTTCTCCTGCCCACCCTGCTCCTCCTGCCCACCCGGCTCCTCCTGCCCATCCGACTTCTCCTGCCCACCCGGCTCCTCCTGCCAACCCGGCTCCTCCTGCCCACCCTGCTCCTCCTGCCCACCCTGCTCCTCCTGCCCACCCGGCTCCTCCTGCCCATCCGACTTCTCCTGCCCACCCTGCTCCTCCTGCCCATCCGACTTCTCCTGCCCACCCGGCTCCTCCTGCCCACCCGGCTCCTCCTGCCAACCCGGCTCCTCCTGCCCACCCGGCCAGACACACTTCCAATTATCTGCTGTAACTCTGGGAAAGAATCCGAGTAATGGGAGCGAATTACTTTCAGCCACGAGAGTCAGCAAATCGGTGCAGAATGGATGGAGCCGCTACATTCAGAGTCAGGGGCCCTATGTCCATCTTCATGACACCAAGTCCAGGGGGCCCAATATATTCCTCTATAATCTGTAAAGTGAGGGAGGACTGTCTGTGACACCAGCAGCAACCAATCAGAGTGAAGCTGCCATATTCCTGGAACATAGGGATAGGTGAGGGCCCCAGCATAGCTCCGGATCGCACACAGAGGATGATGATAGGACGGCTCTTCAGTCACACATTAGAGGATCCATTTCCATAATATAGAGCGATGAGATGATACAAAATGACCTCCATCATCCTCTCCCATCCCCTCAGGCAACCCTCAGTCATGGAGAGATTCCAGGATTCCCGTCTCCTGGATGGAGGCTGCCCATTTCCATGCTGATCCTTTCATTGCTGATTTCCCCATGCTGATCCCTCCTATGCTGATCCCTCCTATTCTGATCCCTCCCACGCTGATCCCTCCCACGCTGATCCTTTCATTGCTGATTTCCCCATGCTGATCCCTCCCATGCTGATCCCTCCCACGCTGATCCTTTCATTGCTGATCCCTCCCATGCTGATCCCTCCCATGCTGATCCCTCCCACGCTGATCCTTTCATTGCTGATTTCCCCATGCTGATCCCTCCTATGCTGATCCCTCCTATTCTGATCCCTCCTATTCTGATCCCTCCTATTCTGATCCCTCCCATGCTGATCCCTCCTATGCTGATCCCTCCTATTCTGATCCCTCCTATTCTGATCCCTCCTATTCTGATCCCTCCCACGCTGATCCCTCCCACGCTGATCCTTTCATTGCTGATTTCCCCATGCTGATCCCTCCCATGCTGATCCCTCCCACGCTGATCCTTTCATTGCTGATCCCTCCCATGCTGATCCCTCCCATGCTGATCCCTCCCATGCTGATCCCTCCCACGCTGATCCTTTCATTGCTGATTTCCCCATGCTGATCCCTCCCACGCTGATCCTTTCATTGCTGATTTCCCCATGCTGATCCCTCCCATGCTGATCCCTCCCACGCTGGTCCTTTCATTGCTGATTTCCCCATGTTAATCCCTCCCACGCTGGTCCCTCCCACGCTGATCCCTCCCACGCTGATCCCTCCCACGCTGGTCCCTCCCACGCTGGTCCCTCCCACGCTGGTCCCTCCCACGCTGGTCCCTCCCACGCTGAACCCTTCCATTGCTGATCCCTTCCATGCTGATCCCTCCTATTCTGATCCCTCCCATGCTGATCCTTACATTGCTTATTTTCCCCCATGCTGATCCCTCCGATTGCTGATCCCTTTCATTGTTGATCCTTCCATTGATGATCCCTCCCATGCTGATCTCTTCCATTGATGATTTTCCCCATGCTGATCCCTCCCATGCTGACCCTTCCTATGCTGATCCCTTCCATGCTGATCCTTTCCTATGCCAATCCCTCCCATGCTGATCCATTCCATGTTGATCCTTTCCGTGCTCATCCTCTCTCCATGCAGATCTTCTCTGTGTTACATTTCTTGTGTTGTTGATGATATTACATGTCTGATGATGATGGTGATGATGATATTACATGTCTGATGATGATGTTGATGATGATATTACATGTCTGATGATGATGGTGATGATGATATTACATGTCTGATGATGATGATATTACATATCTGATGATGGTGATGATGATGATATTACATGTCTGATGATGATGATGATGATATTACATGTCTGATGATGATGATGATATTACATGTCTGATGAGGATGATGATATTACATGTCTGATGATGGTGATGATGATATTACATGTCTGATGATGATGATGATGATGATATTACATGTCTGATGATGATGATGATGATATTACATGTCTGATGATGATGATGATGATATTACGTGTCTGATGATGATGATGATGATGATGATATTACATGTCTGATGATGGTGATGATGATATTACATGTCTGATGATGATGATGATATTACATGTCTGATGAGGATGATGATATTACATGTCTGATGATGGTGATGATGATATTACATGTCTGATGATGATGATATTACATGTCTGATGATGATGATATTACATGTCTGATGATGGTGATGATGATATTACATGTCTGATGATGATGATATTACATGTCTGATGATGATGATATTACATGTCTGATGATGGTGATGATGATATTACATGTCTGATGATGATGATGTCATTTCATTGATGATGATGATGATGATGATATTACATGTCTGATGATGATGGTGATGATGATATTACATGTCTGATGATGATGATGTCATTTCATTGATGATGATGATGATGATGATGATGATGATATTACATGTCTGATGATGATGTCATTACATTGATGATCATGATGATATTACATGTCTGATGATGATGATGTCATTTCATTGATGATGATGATATTACATGTCTGATGATGATGTCATTACATTGATGATGATGATGATGATGATATTACATGTCTGATGATGATGATGTTATTACATATCTGATGAGGATGAGGATGATGATATTACATGTCTGATGATGATATTACATATCTGATGAGGATGAGGATGATGATATTACATGTCTGATGATGATATTACATGTCTGATGATGATGATGTCATTACATTGATGATGATGATGATATTAAATGTCTAATGATGACGATGATGTTATTACATGTCTGATGATGATGTCATTACATTGATGATGATGATGATGATATTACATGTGTGATGATGATGTTATTACATGTCTGATGATGATGATGTCATTTCATTGATGATGATGATGATGATATTACATGTCTGATGATGATGATGTCATTACATTGATGATGATGATGATGATGATATTACATGTCTGATGATGATGATGATGTTATTACATTGATGATGATGATGATGATATTACATGTCTGATGATGATGATATTACATGTCTGATGAGGATGAGGATGATATTACATGTCTGATGATGATGATGATGATATTACATGTCTGATGATGATGATGATGATGATATTACATGT
>NW_028320121.1:0-99681 GCF_062004578.1 Staurois parvus | reverse complement strand
GGTGGGAAAGTGTCCGGACTGGAAGGGGGGGGAAGTGTCCGGACTGGAAGGGGGGGGAAAGTGTCCGGACTGGAAGGGGGGGAAAGTGTCCGGACTGGAAGGGGGGAATGTGTCTGGACTGGAAGGGGGGTGAAAGTGTCTGGACTGGAAGGGAGGGAAAGTGTCCGGACTGGAAGGGGGGAAAGTGCCCGGACTGGAAGTGGTTAAAGCTCCGCCTCTTTTCCGCCGCACTTATACAATACCGGATGGTAAGAGGTTAATGAAGGAGTGCTTCGGTTGTGCATCTTGTCACTCCTGACAGAAGTCCGCCGACAGATAAGATGGATCTTCAGAGTGATTAGGTCATCCTAGCAAGGTGCCTCCTTCCACCTCCAATCTCCCGATCGACTTTTATAGAAATTAGCATGATGATAAAACGGTCGCTCATTTTTACAGCGCAGACTTCCAGGTACCATAAACTTTGTCACGACCCTACACTTTGATTCAGCAACATACTAAACCGGCATTCAGGAAACAAAGGATGGAAATGTTTTGACCGGAATATTTGCCTGACGAGACAACGGCGTGTACGCGGGGTATTTGTCAAAATTAGTGGCGGTGCTTAAAGTGAACTCCCCGCTGTAAACGGTACAATGACAGGATAAATCACACTTCATAAATATCTGGAAATAATAATTCACGTCATTGAGAAGCGAGGCCTTCTTCTTTAATCGAGAACTTTATATCCGTCCTTTAATAGGAGTGAAAATCGTCATTTCCCGCCATTAATAACTTCTTGTCATCCTATCAATTTACCTAATTATATGGCTCTGCTGAACAGGAGTAAATACATCGGGAAAGTTAAAAGGATTAGCATGACAACACTTGCAGGAACCTCCCCCCCCTCCACCCCATCCCTAACCGAGGCATCAATCTGAGTGGTTTATTGGCGACGTCCTCGTGCTGTTCAATTGCTGGGTGTGTAGAGGAGGCGAGCCGAAGAACTTGTTACATATCTGATACAATGATACAAAATGTCCATTTAACAAATAACACCATTGATTTCCCGGAGAAATGTATCTGTTTTCTTCTAGCTGAAAAGTCCATATATACACCCCCCCCCCAATGTAGTGTCCTCTGTCACCTTTACAACCCCCCCAATGTAGTGTCCTCTGTCCCCTTTACAACCCCCCCAATGTAGTGTCCTCTGTCCCCTTTACAACCCCCCCAATGTAGTGTCCTCTGTCCCCTTTACAACCCCCCCCAACGTAGTGTCCTCTGTCACCTTTATAACCCCCCCACTGTAATGTCCTCTGTCACCTTTACAACCCCCCCAATGTAGTGTCCTCTGTCACCTTTACAACCCCCCCCCCACTGTAGTGTCCTCTGTCACCTTTATAACCCCCCCACTGTAGTGTCCTCTGTCCCCTTTACAACCCCCCCCACTGTAGTGTCCTCTGTCCTCTTTACAACCCCCCCACTGTAGTGTCCTCTGTCACCTTTACAACCCCCCCAATGTAGTGTCCTCTGTCCCCTTTACACCTCCCCCCAATGTAGTGTCCTCTGTCACCTTTACAACCTCCCCACTGTAGTGTCCTCTGTCCCCTTTACAACCCCCCCCCCCACTGTAGTGTCCTCTGTCCCCTTTACACCCCCCCCCCAATGTAGTGTCCTCTGTCACCTTTACAACCCCCCCCCCCACTGTAGTGTCCTCTGTCCCCTTTACAACCCCCCCCCCCACTGTAGTGTCCTCTGTCCCCTTTACAACCCCCCCCCCCCCACTGTAGTGTCCTCTGTCCCCTTTACAACCCCCCCCCACTGTAGTGTCCTCTGTCCCCTTTACAACCCCCCACTGTAGTGTCCTCTGTCACCTTTATAACCCCCCCAATGTAGTGTCCTCTGTCCCCTTTACAACCCCCCCACTGTAGTGTCCTCTGTCACCTTTATAACCCCCCCACTGTAGTGTCCTCTGTCCCCTTTACAACCCCCCCCACTGTAGTGTCCTCTGTCCCCTTTACAACCCCCCCCCCACTGTAGTGTCCTCTGTCCCCTTTACAACCCCCCCCCAATGTAGTGTCCTCTGTCCCCTTTACAACCCCCCCCACTGTAGTGTCCTCTGTCACCTTTATAACCCCCCCAATGTAGTGTCCTCTGTCCCCTTTACAACCCCCCCCACTGTAGTGTCCTCTGTCCCCTTTACAACCCCCCCCCCACTGTAGTGTCCTCTGTCCCCTTTACAACCCCCCCCCCCCCACTGTAGTGTCCTCTGTCCCCTTTACAACCCCCCCCACTGTAGTGTCCTCTGTCACCTTTATAACCCCCCCCAATGTAGTGTCCTCTGTCACCTTTATAACCCCCCCCCACTGTAATGTCATCTGTCCCCTTTACAATCCCCCCCCCACTGTATTGTCCTCTGTCCCCTTTACAACCCCCCCCCACTGTAGTGTCCTCTGTCCCCTTTACAACCCCCCCAACTGTAGTGTCCTCTGTCCCCTTTACAACCCCCCCACTGTAGTGTCCTCTGTCCCCTTTTTACTCCCCCCCCAATGTAGTGTCCTCTGTCCCCTTTATAACCCCCCCCCCCCACTGTAGTGTCCTCTGTCCCCTTTATAACCCCCCCCCCACTGTAGTGTCCTCTGTCCCCTTTATAACCCCCCCCACTGTAGTGTCCTCTATCCCCTTTACAACCCCCCCCCAACGTAGTGTCCTCTGTCACCTTTATAACCCCCCCACTGTAATGTCATCTGTCCCCTTTACAATCCCCCCCCCACTGTATTGTCCTCTGTCCCCTTTACAACCCCCCCACTGTAGTGTCCTCTGTCCTCTTTACAACCCCCCCACTGTAGTGTCCTTTGTTCCCTTTACAACCCCCCCAAGCCCCACTGTATTGTCCTCTGTCCCCTTTACAACCCCCCCCCCCCACTGTAGTGTCCTCTGTCCCCTTTACAACCCCCCCCCCCAATGTAGTGTCCTCTGTCCCCTTTACAACCCCCCCACTGTAGTGTCCTCTGTCCCCTTTACTCCCCCCCCCCAATGTAGTGTCCTCTGTCCCCTTTATAACCCCCCCCAATGTAGTGTCCTCTGTCCCCTTTACTCCCCCCCCCAATGTAGTGTCCTCTGTCCCCTTTATAACCCCCCCCAATGTAGTGTCCTCTGTCCCCTTTACAACCCCCTCCCAACGTAGTGTCCTCTGTCACCTTTATAACCCCCCCACTGTAATGTCATCTGTCCCCTTTACAATCCCCCCCCACTGTATTGTCCTCTGTCCCTTTACAACCCCCCCACTGTAGTGTCCTCTGTCCCCTTTACAACCCCCCCACTGTAGTGTCCTTTGTTCCCTTTACAACCCCCCCCCCGCCCCACTGTATTGTCCTCTGTCCCCTTTACAACCCCCCCCACTGTAGTGTCCTCTGTCCCCTTTACAACCCCCCCAATGTAGTGTCCTCTGTCCCCTTTACAACCCCCCCCCCCACTGTAGTGTCCTTTGTCCCTTTACAACCCCCCCCCCACTGTAGTGTCCTTTGTTCCCCTTACAACACCCCCCCCCACTGTAGTGTCCTCTGTCCCCCTTACAACCCCTCACTGTATTGTCCTCTGTCCCCTTTACACTCCACCCCCACTGTAGTGTCCTCTGTCCCATTTACAACCCCCCCCCCACTGTAGTGTCCTCTGTCCCCTTTGCAAACCCCCCCCCACTGTAGTGTCCTCTGTCCCCTTTACAACCCCCCACTGTAGTGTCCTCTGTCCCCTTTACACCCCCCCCACTGTAGTGTCCCCTGTCCCCTTTACAACCCCCCACTGTAGTGTCCCCTGTCCCCTTTACAACCGCCCACTGTACTGTCCACAGTCTCCTTTACAACCCCCCCCCCCCCACTGTAGTGTCCTCTGTCCCCTTTACAACCCCCCCACTGTAGTGTCCTCTGTCCCCTTTACAACCCCCCCCCCCACTGTAGTGTCCTCTGTCCCCTTTACAAACCCCCCCCCCCCACTGTAGTGTCCTCTGTCCCCTTTACAACCCCCCACTGTAGTGTCCTCTGTCTCCTTTACAACCCCCCCCACTGTAGTGTCCTCTGTCCCCTTTACAGCCCCCCACTGTAGTGTCCTCTGTCCCCTTTACAAAACCCCCCCCCACTGTAGTGTCCTATGTCCCCTTTACAACCCCCCACTGTAGTGTCCTCTGTCCCCTTTACAACCCCCCACTGTAGTGTCCTCTGTCCCCTTTACAACCCCCCCCCCACTGTAGTGTCCTGTGTCCCCTTTACAACCCCCCACTGTAGTGTCCTCTGCCCCCTTTCAACCCCCCACTGTAGTGTCCTCTGTCCCCTTTACAACCCCCCCCACTGTAGTGTCCTCTGTCCCCTTTACAACCCCCCCACTGTAGTGTCCTCTGTCCCCTTTACAACCCCCCCACTGTAGTGTCCTCTGTCCCCTTTACAACCCCCCCCCACTGTAGTGTCCTCTGTCCCCTTTACAACCCCCCCCCCACTGTAGTGTCCTCTGTCCCCTTTACAACCCCCCCCCCACTGTAGTGTCCTCTGTCCCCTTTACAACCCCCCCACTGTAGTGTCCTCTGTCCCCTTTACACTCCCCCCCTCTGTATTGTCCTCTTTTCCCTTTACAACTCCCCCCCCCACTGTAGTGTCCTCTGTCCCCTTTACAACCCCCTCACTGTAGTGTCCTCTGTCCCCTTTACACTCCCCCCCCCCTCTGTATTGTCCTCTTTCCCCTTTACAACTCCCCCCCCCACTGTAGTGTCCTCTGTCCCCTTTACAACCCCCTCACTGTAGTGTCCTCTGTCCCCTTTACACTCCCCCCCCCCCACTGTATTGTCCTCTTTCCCCTTTACAACTCCCCCCCCACTGTAGTGTCCTCTGTCCCCTTTACACTCCCCCCACTGTAGTTTCTTTGCCCCCTCATGCAGTGCCGCCCCCCATGCGGTGTCCCTTGGCCTCTTTCTATCTCTCTCTGCAGCACAGCGGAGTGCAGGAAGGATCACAAGTACTGGCAGAGGGCGGAACGGAAGATAACTGTTCACATTAGCCAGCTGGTGATTGGTTACTAGGGCCGGCAGGAAACCAATTACCTGCAGTAACAGTGACGTGGCGAGCGGGCGACCAGATATAATTATTGCACCACATCCCTTAAAATTGCAAATATTCAATAGACAAGATGGGACTTTCAGGGTTCATGAACATGAATACCAAACATATTCAAAAGTTATATCATTTTTATTTCATATTTTTGTAAAAAACCCAACAAAAAAGGAAAAAACACAGAAACATAAAAACAATTTCAGTACTAAGAGTAAAACTGAGATTCAAGCTTGGTTATGTGATTGTAGTTACTCCCTACATGTTTCGCCCTCACGGGCTTCTTCAGGGAAGATTTTTTTGAAGAAATTTCAACCGCCGAGGTAGTCTAAAGGTATATCAAAGGAAAATTAATCTTTTCTGATTCTGATTAACTGTGTGCTGCTTTACTAGGCAGGCATGCTGCTTTGTATTGCTCTGAATAGCATAGCAAAACAAAGCAGAATGCTGGTCCTGACAGGGGATTGGATTGTTTTCATACAGACCTCTCCCCTGTCAGTGTTCCTCGGCGATCTCCAGGTGCTGGCGGGGAATCTCCGGCCAGGACCCAGTGATTGACAGCTGTAGTCGCCAATGGCGGTGCGGGTAGGACGGCGTGCGCGCTCCCTACCCAGAAATACAAAATCACGTTTATATGCGTGATTTTGTGCAGTAGTTTTGCTATAGGGTGGTTGGGAAGTGGTTAACCACCAAATAATGGCTGGTTGTCCAGTTCTGGAAGGGCGTCATATGACGTCCTCCCAGAACGCGCCCTCCCGCCCGCCCGCCCGCCCCCAGTGTCACGCACCTGGTGCTGTCTGTGATCGCTAAAGGATAGGGCCAATCACAGCTGACCACCATGTAAATGCACTTGCTGTCACAGCATGAGGAAAGTACAGCCGATAACCAGCAATTGTGAAAAGATTTATCTACACTGATAATCAGTGCCCTGATTGTCAGTGCAGCCCCAAAAGTGCCCAGCAGTGCTGCCCATATGTGCCCCTCAGTGCTGCCAATCTGTGCCTGTCAGTGCTGCCAATCTGTGCCCTCAATGCTGCCAATCTGTGCCTGTCAGTGCTGCCAATCTTTGTCCATCAGTGCTGCCAATCTATGCCCATCAGTGCTGCCAATCTGTGCCTGTGAGTGCTGCCAATCTGTGCCCATCAGTGCTGCCAATCTGTGCCTGGGAGTGCTGCCAATCTGTGCCCTCAGTGCTGCCAATCTGTGCCCATCAGTGCTGCCAATCTGTGCCCTCAATGCTGCTAATCTGTGCCCCTCAGTGCTGCCAATCTGTGCCCTCAGTGCTGCCAATCTCTGCCTTCAATGCTGCCAATCTGTGCCCATCAGCGCTGCCAATCTTTGCCCATCAGTGCTGCCAATCTGTGCCCTCAGTGCTGCCAATCTGTGCCCATCAGTGCTGCCAATCTTTGCCCGTCAGTGCTGCCAATCTGTGCCTGGGAGTGCTGCCAATCTGTTCCCATTAATGCTGCCAATCTGTGCCCTTAGTGCTGCCAATCTGTGCCCATCAGTGCTGCCAATCTGTGCCTGTGAGTGCTGCCAATCTGTGCCCATCAGTGCTGCCAATCTGTGCCCTCAGTGCTGCCAATCTGTGCCCATCAGTGCCACCAGTCAGTGCTGTCAGTCAATGCCCTTCAGTGCTGCCTATTAGAGCTCCTAGCTCTTCCCTCCTGCCAAGTGCCCCCTCAGCAAGCAGCTTACTATGGTGGCAATTGAGCGGGGTTCACTCCTGAGCCACTGCCTGGTGTGTCCAATTACACATGGAGCGTGGCCCAGCCCCGCCCCTGCTCTCTCCTCATTGGCTCACTAACTTTGATTAACAGTAGTGGGAGCCAATGGCTACTGTTGCTGTCTCAGCCAATGAGGAATAAGAGATTAAGGAGAGCCGAAACTCTCATGCACAGCACTGGATCAGGGTGGGGCTCAGGTAAGTTTTGGGGGGGGTAGGGGGCTGCTGCACACAGAAGTGTTTTGACCTTCATGCATAGAATACAACCTTCAGACTTTACAACAACTCCTCTGTAACAGGAATTAGGAGGAGGGTGGTGGTGTACAGATCAGGAGATATGCCCTGTTGTCACCCTGGGACAGGAAGTGAATTACTGGCAGGATCACCGGGTGAAAACAAAAAGCCTAAAAAAAAAATGAATGCTGCCACCACATATAAGGACTGGTAGGTTGCAGCTCGCCGGCAGTGCACCGTTTCAATGCCTTCCAGTTTATGAAGCTTTCCATCCTACAGACTTTTCCACCTGACAGGGCCGTGGATAAGGGGGTACCACCAGTCCTCCTGTATTGGCCCCAGCCCAGCGGGGGGGCCCAGGCAGCTGGGTGAATCAGACGTGGGCAGAAGAAGGGGACGGCACGGGGACCAAAAATTACTGGAACCAATCCCCTGTATGGCTCTCCCTGCAGCAGCTAAATACTGGCTTCTTCTCCTCTACCTTCTGCTGGCTTTCAGCTTCTGCAGAGAGAGCCATACAGGGGATCGGTTCCAGTAATGGCCCCCCCAGCACTAGTCGCCCTCCCTGTGCACCATATGTTTCCTCCGTTGCCCAAGCCACCCTCACAGTTCTGCTGGCTTCCCTCCTCTCCTTCCTACCAGAAGCTGTAAGCACACAATAGGATCCTCTAGGATGGAGGGTTTGGTAAATATGTTACATTTACCAGCCCCTTCCTTTCCCGAATGAACACAATGAGTGATCGGTGCCAATCACTCACTGTGTTCATTCATAACTGAAGCAGAGTAAACAGATTTTTTTTTTTGGGGGGGGGGGGGCGTATGGGGTCCCACAGTTTCTAACAGCAGTCCTACCACCTGGTATGTGCAAGCTTTCATGAGTTTCACTCAGTAGGGCACTTACTCCCTATGAGTAAGCCCCGAACTAAGCAAAACGTGTTAGACTTGCATATACCAGGTGGAAAAGTCTGTACGATGGAGGAGTGGTGCCTGCAGCAGTTGGAGGAGTGGTGCCTTCAGCAGATGGAGGAGTGGTGCCTTCAGCAGATGGAGGAGTGGTGCCTCCAGTGGAACATTGTACCTTGTCTGTTAACCCAGTACCATATTGAGCTACGAAAAAGTAAATATTTCTTACCCAGTTTGCTGCAGGACAGGTTCACTGAGTGCAGAAGTAGAGATCGATGTTGGAAGACGTAACTGGACTCTTGGCCTACGGTCTGAGTAACATCTTCGAACGAAAGGTTGGGGATTTGCTGCACTTGTTGCAAGACTTCTGCGATGGCCATCATACTGACGTCCTGATAAATTGTGTTTCAGTACAGAAACTGAAGCTTGGTTGGGTGTAGTTTCTGGAATATTTGGGCATGGTGGAGAAGCAGGTTTTGTTTCAAATAAGGACGAAGACGATGGGCAAAATATTGATTGTGCATTGCCAAACATTTTTGGGGAAGCCTGTGGCTCATCCGAGCTTCGTCTTATGCCCCTATGCGTAAAGGATGGAGAAAGTGGAGGAGAAGGTGTGAAATGTGAAGGGGGACTAGGTTCGCGTCGACTGCTTGGTGGGCTTGGTGCTCTAGGTTGGCTTGGTGGACTTTGTTGCTTTCGTGTTTGAGGGGGGCTTGGCAACCTGTGCTGACCTGGTGGACTTTGTTGTCTTTGTATCTGAGGGGGGCTTGGCAGTCTCTGCTGACTTGGTGGACTTTGTTGTCTTCGTATCTGAGGGGGGCTTGGCATTCTTTGATGACGTGGTGGACTTTGTTGTCTCCGCATCTGAGGAGGGCTTGGCATTTTATGGTGACTTGGTGGACTTTGTTGTCTCCGTATCTGAGGAGGGCTTGGCATTCTTTGATGACTTGGTGGACTTTGTTGTCTCCGTATCTGAGGAGGGCTCATTGACTTGCGCAGGGTTGGAGGACTAGACAACTTGGATTGATTTGGAGGGCTTGGTACACTGGAAGAACATGAAGGAACGGTGTTTTTCTGAGCTGAAGGATTACTAGGGTGTACCTGGGAGCGAGTTTTAATTATAGCTCTTGCAATTGGAGGGCTTGCTGTTTTTCTCTCTATTGGTGGGGAAGAGGCTGTTGCTCTTGTTGGGGAGGATCTTCTCGGTGTTACTGAACTTTTTTCACTCCTTTGTAACACAGGAGAACATTGCTTTTGCTCCACAGAATCAATATGAGGGATTGACCTCAACGTTTCACCATCACCTGGGTTTTGTAAAGGAATTATTTTACGTGACTGCCTGTATAAATGTGCAACTTCCTCAAATTCATTTTTCCTCGTAGGGTCCAGTCCTAGATCTTTTTCTTGGTTGCGTTGATCAGACTGCAACGAGAATTTTCTAAGCCCAGTGGCTGGCTCTTTTTTACCAGAAGTCCTAAAGATTGGCATATAGGCTTCAGTACTGTTTTTGTTTGGTAACAAGTCTTTTATATTAATAGATGTTTTAATTTTTGAAGCTGTGGAGGCATTCCTTACTCCACAAGGTAAGTTGTTATGGTTAGGGCCATCACTCTGAAGTAAACTGAAGGAATTATCCATCAGTATTTCTGGAGGAGGAGGAGGCAGGTTCTCCAGGTCTTCAATCCCAGATTCATTTGTGTAAGTCCTGTTAGAATCCTGAGTTGCAGAAGATTCCAAAGGAGTGCTACATTTACCCGATATGATGTTTGCACCTGAATTTGAAGGCTTCCCATCAACTGTTGACAAATTATCATTAATGTTATCTAAATCCTGTAATCCTTTACAGGCCGGAATCGTGGGAGGTAGGACAGGTACTCCAACTTTTCGAACGCATCGAAGTGGTCCCAGTGTTTTCCGATTTAGGCTTTTGATTGAATTGTCTTCTGGGCTAAAAGCTTGAATAAGTTTACGCACAGACTGCCTTGGAGAAATAATGCTCTCTAGCCTTTGCTCTACTCTGGTGGGATTGTCTATAGTCTTTGTGTCCTGTTTAGGCAATTTTGTATTTTCTATATGACTGTCTTCATTAGCATTTGGGTCCTTTGCTACATCATTATTAGGTTTCCTTACTGGAATTAATTCCTGACTAGGCAATATATTAAAACTCTTATCAAGACAAGCCTTTAATTTGTTGGTTGGAGCAGCACTTGAACTAAGGCATCCAGTATGCACAAAGGATTTACTACCGCAGTGTTGTGGTGCTTCTTTGTTTCTAGTTCCATTTGATAAATACACTTGTTCTAACTTTTTGGTGAGTTCTTTTTGTGTCCTCTGAAGTTCCAAAAGAGTAGGATCTTCACCCTGGCTTTTAAGTGACTCTGCAGACCTGGACCTTCTGTGCCTAGCAGTCCTCCTGTTGCTTCCATCTGCTGAACTAGGCCTTACCGCCTCTGGGCTTACTTCTTCTCTAGTCCACACGTTACTGTAGGATTTGCCCGGGACAAACTTAATTTTTTCACTTATAGCTTCTTTCATTTTCAATGTCATTTCTTCATTTTCTGGGTTTTCTATCCATTTGGGCGAGTGTTTATAAGCACATGTTCCTGCGGGAGAGGTGAGAGGCCTTTGTGGTAAGGTAATCAGACTTGATAAACTTTTGTTATCATCACTTTCTTCATAACTTTCATCACTGCTACTTGAATCTTCCAGGTCTTGACCATGAATGCTTTCTAGGGTTGCACAGGTCCCAAGAGAGCTCGCCGAATTATTACTGGTTATGCTAATTTGCTTAGAAACTCTGGGACTGTCTACTTGTTTTTGAGAACCGACCGTGTTAGCCGCACAGGATAACCCCACCTTTGATATGGTTCCTTCACTTTTTTCCAGACTTATACATCTAGTTGTGTCGATGCTTGCCCGGTTTTCCATTTTTTCAAGAGATCTGTATCCTCTAATGGATTCACCGTCGCCCCCAAATCCACTGTCCTCGGAATAAAGAGTCAAATCATTGGGATGGGGCTTTGTAGAACCAGCTGCGGAGTCTTCCAGCACCTTGACCATCTTTAGCAGGCGTTCATCATAGTGTTCCTTTTTCTTTAGCTTTTCCTGGAAACTGTTGACAGCCGACTGTAAGAAAAGACAGGTTTCCTGCAAGGCATTTGTGGTTAATGAGGACACTGTGCCATTTAAAGACTGCATTCTGTTTACCGTATACTGGAGCAACTGTTGCAGTAAGTCTGGATGCTCCGAGAGGTTGTCTTTTGTGCTTGGCCAGGTGAGGTTGCCTCCCACATCTTTCAAAAGCTTTTCACCATCTTCAGCGATTTCTCCCAAACACTGGTTGATCTCATCAAACCTCAGAGCCATGAAACTAACCATCTGCTGCATGATAAGCTGGGTCTGGGTTGCTTGGTTGGCCATGGAAATGATGCCTTCATATTTCGACAGATTAGGGTTCAAGAAAGCGTAGGCATCTTGGTGAGCCTTCACCAGCAGTTCCGGAAAGTCAACTTTCTTTTCTGCTTCAGGAAGAACGGTCTGATTCTGCTTTGCGTGGCGGCTGTGTTTACCAGACTTACGGCTTTTGGATTTCTTGCCTCTCTTTGGGTTGCCATCCTGTTGTGCGTCTTGCGGCAGCTCTTGCTCTGAGCAGGTTGAACTGTATTTCCTTGCAGTTCTTCTCTTTTGGTATTTCAGATTGACCATTCCTTCATCAGCCGTACCGTGTCCTTCATACTTCCTTTGGTCTTCCGAAAGGGACCCACTCCTAGACAGCCCACCACTGGCATCTGAAAAAACATGATTGGTTTCATGATCAGAATCTTTCGATCTGGTTTTCGGTTCATTGCTGAGGTCATGGCAGCTTGGATACTTATCTCCGGCCAAAGGAATTGTAATTCCATTGCTGTGCTCCTCAGGTGGAAGTATGGCTTTGTTGCTCTTCAAAGGTTTAGCTGCGTTCTTCGCAAGAATTTGAATGATCCCATTCTGAGAAGGTGAGCAGCCCATAGCACGACTCTACAAGTACCAGCTTATCGAACAAGTCAATGGTCTGTTGTCTCTCGGAGTCCCACCATCGTCTTAATCCTCCAGAGTCCCATGCTTGAAATATTATGTCTTCCTTAGAATAATTATTGTATGGCGATGTCAGATTTTTTTTTTCAGCAGTTGCAAGTCAGCACAGCAGCTCCATATGATACAGATTGAAGGCTCTCTTCTGTGTTGTTCCCATCCAATGACAGATGTCAGGAGCAAATAGGATTTAGAGCTTACTAGATTAAGTCGACTTTATCCGAAGAACAGCCGTATTTAATTGGAAGAAACAAACTGACACGTAAGAGATTCCAGCACTTGTCACAAATTTGTTGCTGGGAAGTATCTCCTAAGGAGAACTCAAAGTCTGTCACTTCTTAAGTTCAAAGGAAAATGGAAGATCCGTCTAATAAAACCGACATTTCATCTGATGAAGAACACACATATACAACGCAGACAAGGATGCCCATAAAACAGACAGGATTATCATTTTAACCCCTCGGCCTCCGGAACATTTACCCTCTTTCCTGACCGGGCCATCTTTGCGATACGGCGCTGTGTTATTTTAACTGACAATTTCGCGGTTATGCAACGCTGTACAAAAATTAAATTTGTGTCCCTCCCCCCCCCCACAAGCAGAGCTTTATTTTGGTGGCATTTGATCACCTCTGCGGTTTTTACTTTTTGCGTTATAAACAAACAAGACTGAAAATTTTGATATATAATCCTAGATTGTAAGCTCCCAGGATCAGGGCCCTCCTTTCCCTCTTGTATTGATCTGTATTGTCTCCCATTATATTGTAAAGTGCTGAGCAAACTGTTGGTGCCATAAATCCTGTATAATAATAATAAACATATAATATTTAATATTGTTTTCTATATATTATATTTTAATAATAATATAAACATATAATATTTTTTTTCTACAGATTATATTTTAATAATAATAATAATAATAATATAAACATATATAATATTTTTTTTCTATAGAATATATTTTAATAATAATAATATAAACATATATTTATTTTTTTTTCTACAGATTATATTTTAATAATAATAATATAAACATATAATATATAATATTTTTTTTCTATATTTATATTTTCTATAATAAAACATATCCAATAAAAAATGTTCATCTTCTGAAGAACACATATATGCAATGCAGACAAGGATGCCCATAAAACAGACAGGATTATTGTTTTAACCCCTCGCCCTCTGGAAGATTTAACCTCTTTCCTGACCGGGCCATTTTTGCGATACAGCGCTGTGTTATTTTAACTGACAATTGTGCGGTCATGCCACGCTGTACAAAAATTACATTCGTTCTCCCCCCCCCCCACAAGCAGAGTTTTATTTTGGTGGCATTTGATCACCTTTGCGGTTCTTACTTTTTGCGTTATAAACAAACAAGACAGAAAATTTTGATATATAATAATATATAATCCTAGATTGTAAGCTCCCAGGATCAGGGCCCTCCTATCCCGCTTGTACTGATCTGTATTGTTGCTGTATTGTCTCCCGTTCTATTGTAAAGTGCTGAGCAAACCGTTGGTGCCATAAATCCTGTATAATAATAATAAACATATAATATTTTTTTTCTATAGATTATATAATAATAATAATAATAATAATAATAATAATAATAATATAAACATATAATATATAATATTTTTTTTCTATAGATTATATTTTAATAATAATAATAATAATAATAATAATAATAATAATATAAACATGTAATATATAATATTTTTTTTCTATATTTATATTTTCTACTATAAAACATATCCAATAAAAAATTTTCATCTTCTGAAGAACACATATATGCAATGCAGACAAGGATGCCCATAAAACAGACAGGATTATTGTTTTAACCCTTCACCCTCCGGAACATTTACCCTCTTTCCTGACCGGGCCATTTTTGCGATACGGCGCTGTGTTATTTTAACTGACAATTGTGCAATCATGCCACGCTGTACAAAAATTAAATTCATGTCCCTCCCCCCCCCACAAGCAGAGCTTTATTTTGGTGACATTTGATCACCTCTGTGGTTTTTACTTTTTGCGTTATAAACAAACAAGTCCAAAGATTTTGATTTATTTATTTATTTCAGGTACTTATATAGCGCCGTAAATTTACGCAGCACTTTACATATATATTGTACATTCACAACAGTCCCCGCCCCCAAGGAGCGTAGAATCTAAGGTCCCTAACTCACATTCATACATACACATACTAGGGACAATTTAGACAGGAGCCAATTCACCTACCAGCATGTCTTTGGCGTGTGGGAGGAAACCAGAGTACCCGGAGGAAACCCACGCAGGCACAGGGAGAACATGCAAACTCCAGGCAAGTGGTGCCATGGTTGGGATTCAAACCAATGACCCGAGTACTGCCAGGTGGAAGTGCTAACCATTTAGCTACTGTGCTGCCCATAATAATATATAAACTTATAATATATAATATTTTTTATTTTCTAGTATAAAACATATCCAAGAAAAAAATTTCATCTTCTGAAAAACACATATATACAAAGCAGACAAGGATGCCCATAAAACAGACAGGATTAGTGTTTTAACCCCTCGCCCTCCGGAAGATTAATGCAGGCCATAGACGGGTCGAAAACCGGACGTTTAAAAAAAACAAAAAAACGAAAAATCGATCGTTCAATAGGTCAATGTTACCACCAACGGTAAAAAAAAATTGGCCAATTTTCGTCCCGTCTACGGCCGGCATTTAATTACTTCTGTCCCTGCAGAGAGCTCCGCTATTATATTTGACATGAAAGTCTTGCGGTTGCAAAAATGTATCCATTTGTATCCATTTCGGATACAGATGTTTTTATTCGGATACAAATGGATACAATGTTGCAACCGCAAGACTTTTTCATCTCAAATATATTAGCGGACTGGAATTCTTCTTTTTCTTCTTCTTCTTCATCTTCTTTTTCTTCTTCATCTTCTTGCAGGTCACGGCTCATGTGCAGATTTTTTATCGGTAAAACGATTGGCCGATTTGCCCGTCATTGCCAGGAAAATCGGCCGATCGGCAAAATCGGTCGATTTTTTTCCAAATTTACTGCTAAAAAAAAATGTGCCAAAGCCCCGAAAAATGGCCGACCAATTAACCCACTAACGGTGTGAAAATCAGTCGATTTTTTTTTCGTCCGAAAAATCGGCCGATTTTCAACCCGTCTATGGCCTGCATTACCCTCTGTCCTGACCGGGCCATTTTTGCGATACGGCGCTGTGTTATTTTAACTGACAATTGCGCGGTCATGCCATGCTGTACATAAATTAAATTTGTGTCCCTTTTTTTCCCCCCGCACACAAATAGAGCTTTAGTTTGATGGCATTTGATCACCTTTGCAGTTTTTACTTTTTGGGTTATAAAAAAACAAGACTGAAAATTTTGATATATAATAATATACAGGTGAAACTCGAAAAATGAGAATCTGGTGCAAAAGTTCATTTATTTCATTGCAGCAACTTAAAAGGTGAAACTAATATATGAGACTCATTCCATGCAAAGCAAGATAGTTCCAGCCGTGATTTGTCATCATTGTGATGATTATGGCTTACAGCTCATGAAAACCCCAAATCCACAATCTCAGAAAATGAGAATATTGTGAAAAGGTGGAATAATCTCGGCTCAAAGTGTCCCACTCTAATCAGCTCATTCAGCCATAACACCTGCAAAGGGTTCCTGAGCCTTTCAATGGTCTCTCAGTCTGGTTCAGTAGGAATCACAATCATGGGAAAGACTGCTGACCTGACACCATCACTGACACCCTCCATAAGGAGGGAAAGCCTCAAAAGGTCATTGCAGAAGAAGTTGGATGTTCCCAAAGTGCTGTATCAAAGCACATTAATAGAAAGTTATGTGGAAGGGAAAAGTGTGGAAGAAAAAGGTGCACAAGCAGCAGGGATGACCGCAGCCTGGAGAGGATTGTCAGGAAAAGGCCATTCAAAAGTGTTGGGGACTTTCACAAGGAGTGGACTGAGGCTGGAGTCAGTGCATCAAGAGCCACCACACACAGATGGATCCTGGACATGGGCTTCAAATGTCGTATTCCTCTTGTCAAGCCGCTCCTGAACAACAAACAACGTCAGAAGTGTCTTACCTGGGCTAAAGAAAAACAGACCTGGTGTGTTGCTCAGTGGTCCAAAGTCCTCTTTTCTGATGGGAGTAACTTTTGCATCTCATTTGGAAACCAAGGACCCCGAGTATGGAGGAAGAATGGAGAGGCCCAAGGACCCCGAGTATGGAGGAAGAATGGAGAGGCCCAAGGACCCCGAGTATGGAGGAAGAATGGAGAGGCCCGAGGACCCCGAGTATGGAGGAGGAATGGAGAGGCCCAAGGACCCTGAGTATGGACGAAGAATGGAGAGGCACGAGGACCCCGAGTATGGAGGAAGAATGGAGAGGCCCAAGGACCCCGAGTATGGAGGAGGAATGGAGAGGCCCAAGGACCCCGAGTATGGAGGAAGAATGGAGAGGCCCAAGGACCCCGAGTATGGAGGAGGAATGGAGAGGCCCAAGGACCCCGAGTATGGAGGAAGAATGGAGAGGCCCAAGGACCCCGAGTATGGAGGAAGAATGGAGAGGCCCAAGGACCCCGAGTATGGAGGAGGAATGGAGAGGCCCAAGGACCCCAAGTATGGAGGAGGAATGGAGAGGCCCAAGGACCCCGAGTATGGAGGAAGAATGGAGAGGCCCAAGGACCCCGAGTATGGAGGAAGAATGGAGAGGCACAAGGACCCCGAGTATGGAGGAAGAATGGAGAGTCCCAAGGACCCCGAGTATGGAGGAAGAATGGAGAGGCACAAGGACCCCGAGTATGGAGGAAGAATGGAGAGGCACAAGGACCCCGAGTATGGAGGAAGAATGGAGAGGCCCAAGGACCCCGAGTATGGAGGAAGAATGGTGAGGCCCAAGGACCCCGAGTATGGAGGAAGAATGGAGAGGCACAAGGGCCCCGAGTATGGAGGAAGAATGGAGAGGCCCAAGGACCCCGAGTATGGAGGAAGAATGGAGAGGCACACACTGCAAGATGCTTGAAGTCCAGTGTGAAGTTTCCACAGTCTGTGTTGATTTGGGGAGCCATGTCATCTGCTGGTGTTGGCCCACTGTGCTTCAGTAAGTCCAGGGTCACCGCAGCCGTCTACCAGGAGATTTTGGAGCACTTCATGCTTCCTTCCGCAGATGAGCTTTATGGGAATGCTGACTTCATTTTCCAGCAGGACTTGGCTCCGCCCACACTGCCAAAAGCACCAAAACCTGGTTCAATGACCGTGGGATTACTGTGTTTGATTGGCCAGCAAACTCGCCTGACCTGAACCCCATAGAGAATCTATGGGGCATTGCCAAGAGAAAGATGAGAGACATGAGACCCAACAATGCAGAAGAGCTGACGGCCGCTATTGAAGCATCCTGGTCTTCCATAACACCTCAGCAGTGCCACAGGCTGATAGCTTCCATGCCACGCCGCATTGAGGCAGTAATTGCTGCAAAAGGGGCCCAAACCAAGTACTGAGTACATATGCAGCTTCTACTTCTCAGAGGTGCGATATTGTTCTATGTACAATCCGTGTTTTATTGATTGCATGGAATATTCTCATTTTCTGAGATTGTGGATTTGGGGTTTTCATGAGCTGTAAGCCATAATCATCACAATGATGACAAATCACGGCTGGAACTATCTTGCTTTGCATGGAATGAGTCTCATATATTAGTGTCACCTTTTAAGTTGCTGCACTGAAATCAATGAATGAATGAATGCACCAGATTCTCATTTTTCGGGTTTCACCTGTATATAATATTTTTTATTTTCTACTATAAAACATATCCAATAAAAAAATGTAAAAAAAAAAAAATCTGATTTCTTCATAAATTTAGGCCAAAATGTATTCCACTACATATATTCGGTTAAAAAAAAATCCCAATAGGTGTATATTGATTAGTTTGCGCAAAAGTTATAGCGACTACAAACTATGATGTATATACTGGAATTTCTTTTATTTATTTATTTTTATACTACTAATGATGGCGATCAGCGACTTATGGCGGGACTGCGATATTGCAGAGGACATTTTTACACTAAGTGACACTGATACAGTGATCGGGGCTGAATATATGCACTGACAAGTGTGCTAATGACAATGGTTGGGAAGGGGTTGACATCTAGAGCAGGGGTAATGAATTCAAATTCAAGGAGGTCCAGTCTCTAAAATTTTCTTCTGGTCGAGGTCCGAATAGGGTGTGCCCATCAGAGTGTCACCTTGCATCAGGTATTCCTGTCAGAGTGCCCCCTTACACTCAAAGTGCCCCTTTCTATCACATTTCCCCATCAGAGTGCCCCTTTCCATCACATGTGCCCATCAGAGTGCCCCTTTCCACAGTATGTGCCCATTTGTGCCCCCTTAACATAACATGTGCCATGAGAGTGCCCCTTAATATAAAATAAGGGGCATGCTGATGGGCACATTTTATGTTAATGAGCACAAATGGGTACATACTGTGGAAAGGGGCACTCTGATGGGGACATTTATATTAAGGGGCACTCAGAAATGGCCGTGGAGAACATTCTGCTGCCTGTAACATGGTTCAGTATGACCGTTCTGGTGGTGGGTCAGTGATGGTCTGGGGGGGCATATCCATAGAGGGACACACAGACCTCTACAGGCTAGACAATGGCCCCCTGACTGCCATTAGGTATGGGGATGAAATACTTGGACCCATTGTCAGACCCTACACTGGTGCAGTGGGTCCTGGGTTCCTCCTGGTGTAGAGGGTCCTGGGTTCCTCCTGGTGCAGTGGGTCCTGGGTTCCTCCTGGTGCAGTGGGTCCTGGGTTCCTCCTGGTGTAGAGGGTCCTGGGTTCCTCTTGGTGCAGTGGTCCCGGGTTCCTCCTGGTGCGGTGGGTCCTGGGTTCCTCCTGGTGCGGTGGGTCCTGGGTTCCTCCTGGTGCAGTGGGTCCTGGGTTCCTCCTGGTGCAGTGGGTCCTGGGTTCCTCCTGGTGCGGTGGGTCCTGGGTTCCTCCTGGTGCGGTGGGTCCTGGGTTCCTCCTGGTGCGGTGGGTCCTGGGTTCCTCCTGGTGTGGTGGGTCCTGAGTTCCTCCTGGTGCAGAATTGATACCATTGAATGGCCCCCACGCTCACCTGACCTAAATCCAATAGAACCCCTCTGGGATGTCATGTTTCGGTCCATCCGACGCCGCCAGGTTGCACCTCAGACTGTCCAGGAGCTCAGTGATGTCCTGGTCCAGATCTGGGAGGAAATCCCCCAGGACACCATCCGTGGTCTCATTAGGACCCTCCCCCGACGTTGTCAGGCATGCATACAAGCACGTGGGGGCCACACAGACTACTGAGGAGCATTCTGAGTTGCTGCCATGACATTTCACCAACATGGACTCGCCTGCTGCATCATTTCTTTACTTTGATTTTTGGGGTGTCTGTGAATTCAGTCCTCTGTAGGGCGATCATTTTCATCAAACGATGGGGCGTCCTTACATTCCTCACCCATCCCCCGTCCATGTCAGTATAGAGATCCAGCAGGAGATTCCTCCCCATTGGGATCTGATGGGTTTTCAAATTCCTCCTTTCACTTTTTTGAGCCATGAGTATATGACATTTAAGGTGGGTATATACTGTATAATGGGGTGTATATATATATGGTGGGTATATACTGTATAATGGGGTGTATATATATATGGTGGGTATATACTGTATAATGGGGTGTATATATATATGGTGGGTATATACTGTATAATGGGGTGTATATATATATGGTGGGTATATACTGTATAATGGGGTGTATATATATATATATATATGGTGGGTATATACTGTATAATGGGGAGTATATATATATGGTGGGTATATACTGTATAATGGGGTGTATATATATATATATATATATGGTGGGTATATACTGTATAATGGGGTGTATATATATATATATATATGGTGGGTATATACTGTATAATGGGGAGTATATATATATGGTGGGTATATACTGTATAATGGGGTGTATATATATATGGTGGGTATATACTGTATAATGGGGTGTATATATATATGGTGGGTATATACTGTATAATGGGGTGTATATATATATGGTGGGTATATACTGTATAATGGGGTGTATATATATATATATATATGGTGGGTATATACTGTATAATGGGGTGTATATATATATATATATATGGTGGGTATATACTGTATAATGGGGTGTATATATATATGGTGGGTATATACTGTATAATGGGGTGTATATATATATGGTGGGTATATACTGTATAATGGGGTGTATATATATATGGTGGGTATATACTGTATAATGGGGTGTGTATATATATGGTGGGTATATACTGTATAATGGGGTGTATATATATATGGTGGGTATATACTGTATAATGGGGTGTATATATATATATGGTGGGTATATACTGTATAATGGGGTGTGTATATATATGGTGGGTATATACTGTATAATGGGGTGTATATATATATATGGTGGGTATATACTGTATAATGGGGTGTATATATATATATGGTGGGTATATACTGTATAATGGGGTGTATATATATATATGGTGGGTATATACTGTATAATGGGGTGTATATATATATGGTGGGTATATACTGTATAATGGGGTGTATATATATATGGTGGGTATATACTGTATAATGGGGTGTATATATATATGGTGGGTATATACTGTATAATGGGGTGTATATATATATGGTGGGTATATACTGTATAATGGGGTGTGTATATATATATATATATATATATATATATGGTGGGTATATACTGTATAATGGGGAGTATATATATATGGTGGGTATATACTGTATAATGGGGTGTATATATATATGGTGGGTATATACTGTATAATGGGGTGTATATATATATATATATATATATATATATATATGGTGGGTATATACTGTATAATGGGGTGTATATATATATATGGTGGGTATATACTGTATAATGGGGTGTGTATATATATGGTGGGTATATACTGTATAATGGGGTGTATATATATATATGGTGGGTATATACTGTATAATGGGGTGTATATATATATATGGTGGGTATATACTGTATAATGGGGTGTATATATATATATGGTGGGTATATACTGTATAATGGGGTGTATATATATATGGTGGGTATATACTGTATAATGGGGTGTATATATATATGGTGGGTATATACTGTATAATGGGGTGTATATATATATGGTGGGTATATACTGTATAATGGGGTGTATATATATATATATATATATATATGGTGGGTATATACTGTATAATGGGGTGTATATATATATATATGGTGGGTATATACTGTATAATGGGGTGTGTATATATATGGTGGGTATATACTGTATAATGGGGTGTATATATATATATGGTGGGTATATACTGTATAATGGGGTGTATATATATATGGTGGGTATATACTGTATAATGGGGTGTATATATATATATATATATATATATATATGGTGGGTATATACTGTATAATGGGGAGTATATATATATGGTGGGTATATACTGTATAATGGGGTGTATATATATATGGTGGGTATATACTGTATAATGGGGTGTATATATATATATATATATGGTGGGTATATACTGTATAATGGGGTGTATATATATATATGGTGGGTATATACTGTATAATGGGGTGTGTATATATATGGTGGGTATATACTGTATAATGGGGTGTATATATATATATGGTGGGTATATACTGTATAATGGGGTGTATATATATATATGGTGGGTATATACTGTATAATGGGGTGTATATATATATATGGTGGGTATATACTGTATAATGGGGTGTATATATATATGGTGGGTATATACTGTATAATGGGGTGTATATATATATGGTGGGTATATACTGTATAATGGGGTGTATATATATATGGTGGGTATATACTGTATAATGGGGTGTATATATATATATATATATATATATGGTGGGTATATACTGTATAATGGGGTGTATATATATATATATGGTGGGTATATACTGTATAATGGGGTGTGTATATATATGGTGGGTATATACTGTATAATGGGGTGTATTTATATATATGGTGGGTATATACTGTATAATGGGGTGTATATATATATATATGGTGGGTATATACTGTATAATGGGGTGTATATATATATATGGTGGGTATATACTGTATAATGGGGTGTATATATATATGGTGGGTATATACTGTATAATGGGGTGTATATATATATGGTGGGTATATACTGTATAATGGGGTGTATATATATATGGTGGGTATATACTGTATAATGGGGTGTATATATATATGGTGGGTATATACTGTATAATGGGGTGTATATATATATATATATATATATGGTGGGTATATACTGTATAATGGGGTGTATATATATATGGTGGGTATATACTGTATAATGGGGTGTATATATATATGGTGGGTATATACTGTATAATGGGGTGTATATATATATGGTGGGTATATACTGTATAATGGGGTGTGTATATATATATATATGGTGGGTATATACTGTATAATGGGGTGTATATATATATGGTGGGTATATACTGTATAATGGGGTGTATTCCCCCTTGAAGGATCTCCTCCTCTCTGACTCTTCTATTATCGGCACTTCTCAGCCCCGCCCCCTTCTTCCACGCTCGCTGTGTTGGTGACGTCAGTGGTGTGTCTCCTCCCCCGAGCTGTCAGTGAGGGGGCGTGGCTGTGGTGATCTCTCCGTATAGAAGGACGGATGGGGAGTCCCGGGGACGGTGAGAGTGACGGTGAGTGCGGGGACACCGGGGGAGGGGTCAGGTTCAGATGGGTGCCGAGCACCGAGTGACCTCCCGGTAGCGGAGTCCTCTCCTCTGTACAGCGACCGGTCCGGGGGGGAGCTAACATGTGCCGACCGGGGGGGGAGGGGTATATACGGTGTGTACACGGGAGGGGGGTATTGTATTGCTGGGGTCAGTGTTGTGGATATTATTACAGTATATGGGGGGGTTACATTGTATAATATTCACAGGGCAAAAAAATGCACATCAGAGCCCCCCCAAATCAAACCCCCCCCACATCAAACCCCCCTACATCAGAGTCCTCCCCCCCCCACATCAAACCCCCCTACATCAGAGTCCCCCCCCCACATCAAATCCCTCTACATCAGAGCCCCCCCACATCAAACCCCCCTACATCAGAGTCCCCCCCCACATCATAGCCCCCCTACATAAAGTCCTGCTACATCAGAGCCCCCCCTTACATCAGCCCCCCCCCCACCCTCATCAGGCCCCCTACATTAGTCTCCCCCCCCCCCCATCAAACCCCCCGCCCTTCAGAGTCCCCACTTACATCAAAGTCCCTACCCCTATTTCAGATCAGAGTCCTCCTAGCGCCCTACCCCCCCCCCCCCCCCGATTAGGTTCTCTGTCATGGACCATAATCATCCTCTGCTGACCTCCCCCCTCTATCAATACTGCCAGACACAGTCCTGTATTGGGCCGAGTTCTGATCTCTGCGACATCGATAGCAACTCATCACCTTCTATCAGGTAGAGGATAAGGCCGGAGTTCCTCCATAAGGAGAGATTCCCCAGGGGAGGAGCCTCAGGCACACTATATTATCAGATGTATTGGCCCCGCCCTCCCAATCATGTGATTCAGGTGTTCCAATCCCCTCCCAATCATGTGATTCAGGTGTTCCAATCCCCTCCCAATCATGTGATTCAGGTGTTCCAATCCCCTCCATATCATGTGATTCAGGTGTTCCAATCCCCTCCATGGACACAGGTGTATACAATCAAGCCCCTAGGCATGCAGACGACTTCTACAAACATTGGTGAAAGAATGGGTCGCTCTCAGGAGCTCAGTGACTCCAAGCGTGGTCCCGTGATAGGTGGCCACCTGTGCAATAAGTCCATCCGTGACATTTCCTGGCTACTAAATATTCCACGCTCAACTGTTAGTGGGATTATAACAAAGTGGAAGCAACTGGGAACAACAGCCACTCAGCCACCAAGCGGTAGGCCACGTCACATGACAGGGCGGGGTCAGCGCATGCTGAAGCGCACAGTGCGCAGAAGTCGCCAACTGTCTGCAGAGTCAATAGCTAAAGACCTCCAAACTTGGTGTGGCCTTCAGATGAGCCCAACAACAGTGCGTAGAGAGCTTCATGGAATGGATTTCCATGGCCGAGCAGCTGCATCCAAGCCTTCCATCATCAAGTGCAATGCAAAGCGTCGGATGCCGTGGTGTAAAGCACGCCGCCACTGGACTCTAGAGCAGGGGAGGCATGTTCTCTGGAGGGACCAATCACACTTCTCTGTCTGGCAATCCAATGGCCGTTTCTAGGTTTGGCAGTTGCCAGGAGAACGGTACTTGCCTGACTGCATTGTGCCAAGTGTAAAGTTTGGTGGAGGGGGGATTATGGTGGGGGGTTTTTCCTCAGGGGTTGGGCTTGGCCCCCTAGTTCCAGTGAAGGGAACTCTTAAGGTGACATTTTGGACAATTCCATGCCCCCAACTTTGTGGGAAGAGTTTGGGGATGGCCCCTTCCTGTTCCAACATGACTGCCCACCAGTGCACAAAGCAAGGTCCATAAAGACATGGAGGAGCCAGTTTGGGGTGGAGGAACTTGACTGTCCTGCACAGAGTCCTGACCTCAACCCCATAGAACACCTTTGGGATGAATTAGAGCGGAGACTGCGAGCCAGGCCTCCTCCCCCGACATCAGTGCCTGACCTGACCAATGTGCTTCTGGAAGAATGGTCCAACCTTCCCATAGACACCCTCCTAAACCTTGTGGGGGGCCTTCCCAGAAGAGTTGAAGCTGTTATAGCTGCAAAGGGCGGGGCCAACTCAATATTGAACCCTACGGACTAAGACTGGGGGGCCATTAAAGGTCATGTGCGTGGGATGGGCGGAGCCAACTGAATATTGAACCCTACGGACTAAGACTGGAGGGCCATTAAAGGTCATGTGTGTGGAAAGGGCGGGGCCAACTGAATATTGAACCCTACGGACTAAGACTGGGGGGCCATTAAAGGTCATGTGTGTGGAAAGGGCGGGGCCAACTGAATATTGAACCCTACGGACTAAGACTGGGGGGGCCATTAAAGGTCATGTGTGTGGAAAGGGCGGGGCCAACTCAATATTGAACCTTACGGACTAAGACTGGGGGGCCATTAAAGGTCATGTGTGTGGAAAGGGCGGGGCCAACTCAATATTGAACCGTACGGACTAAGACTGGGGGGCCATTAAAGGTCATGTGTGAGGAAAGGGCGGGGCCAACTCAATATTGAACCGTACGGACTAAGACTGGGGGGCCATTAAAGGTCATGTGTGTGGAAAGGCCGGAGGACCAATACTTGGGGCAATATAGTGTACTTCTAATCCAGAAAATAGGTCCCCGTCCTCCTCACCGGACTGATACCCCAATACCTCCAACAGACAGATATTGTCATCTCCGAGAATGGAAAAACAAGGTGTTCTGTGACTGGATGAGGTGGATATCAAGATGTTACCACCCCTTCTCTCCACCTTGTCCAATCAGAAAACACTTTGTAATATATACTCTGTAAATGATGGCCATGCTGAGAGAATGTCTCCCCCCCCCCCCCCAACCCCCCCCCCCCCCACTTTGTGCAGAGAGGACACAGAACCACTTCACCACAAAGCCAATCCCGCTAGACGAGGGGGTCGTGTTCTGTACGTTCAGGTCGTTTCCTCTGCCGTGCATTACTAAAGACAACGCATGTCAGCGAGTGAGATCCTGTGCGGCGGAATGGGCCGGTTCTCACCATGAATCGCTCAGGATCGGGCTGTGCGTTCTCAAGTGATCCAGGTCCAGCGCAATTTTATGCCCATTCATTTGAATGGACTGAAATCGGGGGGGGGGGGGGGGGGGACTGAAAGTACTGCATGTGCTACTTTTGGAAAACGCACAGTAACGGCAGCACACGGTACTATTGCACCACGCTTTACAGTGCAGGAAAACGCACGGTGTTTGTAACTTTTTGAAATTCAGCACGGACACCCGCCGCAGTGCGTTGTGAACGCGGTGCGGGAAATATGCGCGGATCCAGGTGCAGCGCAGTCTTCTGCCCATTCATGTGAATGAACTGAAATAACGCCGGGGGGGGGGGACCGAAAGTACTGCGTGCGCTACTTTTGGAAAACGCACAGAAATGGGAGCACACGGTATTATTGTACCACACGATACAGTGCAGGAAAACGCACGGCTTATGCTACTTTTTAAAATTCAGCACGGACACCCGCCACAGGGCGGAAAATATGCAGTGATCCAGGTGCAGCGCAATTTTCTGCCCATCACACCGGGGGGAGGGGGGACTGAAATTACTGCATGCGCTACTTTTGGAAAACGCACAGAAACAGGAGCACACGGTAATATTGCACCACGCGATACAGTGTAGGAAAACGCATGGCTTTGTAACTTTAAATTTAGCATGGACACCCGCTGCAGTGCGTTGTGAACGCGGTGCGGGAAATATGCGCGGATCCAGGTTCAGCGCAATTTTCTACCCATTCATTTGAATGGACTGAAATCATGCCGGGGGGGGACCGAAAGTACTGCATGCGCTACTTTTGGAAAACGCACAGAAACGGGAGCACACGGCACTATTATACCACGCGATACAGTGCAGGAAAACGCACGGCGTCTGCAACTTTTAAAAATTCAGCACGGACACCAGTGAGTTTTGAACGCGGTGCGGGAAATATGCGCGGAATGCGAGTTTCCCCCACCGCGTCTGGCATGAACCGGCACCGACCTTTCGGTGGAGCGCCGACCAACAACTCTCAAGGCAAGGTGCTGCCGAACGTCAAAGGCTTCAGTAAGCAGAAATTCCGAAGAATACCCGGAGATATACGCAGGGAGGCAATCAATTATTGATTATTGACCGGGAAATCATTATCAAATATCGATCGTTGGAGGAAAAGAAGGGCAGAGATCTGATCGAATAATTGGTCAGTATGTAATAGAACGAACTCCCCCCCCACCCCCACCCAGGACTGAAATGGAGTCCGCTCCTTGTGGGATCAGATATTGGGTACAAGAATTCATTTTTACTTCTCTTGCTGACTAAACCTGCAGCACTAAAAAAAAAATAAAATTGGTAAATTTCAGATCACGGAAAGGTTTCTTCACAGTAAGAGCTGTGAGAATGTGGAATGGACTCCCTCCAGAGTTGGTTGTGCCCAGCTCAGTGGATTGCTGTAGGAAAGTCCTGGATTCTTTCTTGGATACACAGAATATAACTGGATATAACATTTATAGGGGAAGGTGATCCAGGGAATATCCGATTGCCTCTCGGGGGATCAGGAAGGAATGTTTCCCCTGCAGGAGCAGATTGGATCGTGCTTTGCTGGGTTTATTGCCTTCCTCTGGATCCACTGTGGGTGTAGGATTATAACTTTTTTTTTTCTATGGTTGAACTGGATGGACTTTTGTCTTTTTTCAGCCAGACTAACTATGTAACTTTGTTGCCAATTTTTATTAGGAAACCTTAGTTTAACCTCCCTGGCGGTATGATTCCTTCTGATTTTTTGTGCTGAAAGCGGTACCATTTTTTCGCATGGAAATAGTTTTTTATTGTAGGCTGTAATTTTTAGGAAAATTTCCCCCACCAATCATTATCACTCAATTCTGCAAGTGGTTCTGATTTACTATCGCTGTTCTCTAGCCGGTCTAAAACCGCTTTTGACGTAAAGGGACGCTTTTTGGACGCCATGGACTTTTCTAAGTTTCCAGGCAGAAAGAACAGACAAAATGCAGGCAGGGCGCCGGACAAAGCAATAGGGACAATATGTATGTGAAATGGGATGAAACAGCAATGTTTTACTATTTAAAATTGAAAAAAAAAAAAAATGACATTTTTTAAATTTTTTAAATTTCCCGCCGCCGGCGGCGCCTGTACGTCCCGACGTCACAGGGACCGGAACACAGAAGCCGGATGCCGGCATCGGCCGGAGGAGATGGCCGGGGACGCTGCAGGGGACACATCGTGGGAACGAAGGACAAGGTAAGTGCTGCAGGGACCCCCAGAGCAGCGCCGCATGGTAAGCACGAGTGTAGCTCGGGGTTACCGCTCTTGGTATAGAAATTCTACCCCGAGCTACACTCGGGAAAACCGCCAGGGAGGTTAAAATACTTAGAGGTTTTTAGTATTTTTACTGCAATACATTTATTTCCCGAGAGAAAACTCCCCAACAGCTTAGACATGCCATAGACGGTGTCAGGGGGCTCCTCATGAACCTTGTTACTGACTCTACGCGTTTCGCAGGAACAAGGCCTGTTTCTTCAGGAGGACCTCAAGGTTCAAATCTTGGAGTAGCAGTTTCCACTTGACCCTCCTGAAAAAAGGGGGGGGGGAAGTAGTTGGACATCCAACACCAAGAACCTCCCAGGGGGCCAAGCACAGAGACCTTCAACAGGAACAGGCCTGGATGATTTCTTGTTCTCCAAACACGGAAAGGTTTCTTCACAGTAAGAGCTGTGAGAATGTAGAATAGACTCCCTCCAGAGTTGGTTGTGGCCAGCTCAGTGGATTGCTGTAGGAAAGTCCTGGATTCTTTCTTGGATACACAGAATATAACGGATATAACATTTATAGGGAAAGGTGATCCAGGAAATATCCGATTGCCTCTCGGGGGGATCAGGAAGGATTTTATTCCCCTGCAGGAGCACATTGGATCGTCCTTCGCAAGGATTATTTTTTTTGCCTTCCTCTGGATCAACTGTGGGTGGAGGATTTTAACTTTTTTTGTTTTTTTTGTAATGGTTGAACTGGATGGACTTTTGTATTTTTTCATCCAGACTAATGTCGGCCATAGATGGGTCGAAAATCAGCCGATTTTTCAGCGGGGGAAAAAAAAAAAAAATCGGCCGATTTTCGCACCGTTAGTGGGTTAATTGGTCGGCTGTTTCTTGGGGTTTTTGTACATTTTTTTTTTTTTTTTTTTTTTTGGGCATGTTGGAAAATTTGCGGCCGTTTTTTCCCGGCAATGATGGGCAAATCGGCTGATTGTTTTACCGATAAAAAATCTGCGCATGAGCCGTGACCTGCAAGAAGAAGAATTCCAGTCCGCTATTATATTTTATATGAAAAGTCTTGCGGTTGCAACAATGTATCCATTTGTATCCGAATAAAAACATCTGTATCCGAAATAGATACAAATAGATACATTGTTGCAACCGCAAGACTTTTCATATAAAATATAATAGCGGACTGGAATCCTCCTCCCTCCTCTGCTAAATGCCGGCCATAGATGGGACGAAAATCGGCCGTTTTTTACCGTTGGTGGTAACGGCAGCCGATCGAATGACCGATTTTTTTTTTTTTTTTTTTTTTTTTTTTTTTTTTTTTTTTTATGGACAATTTTCGACCCGTCTATGGCTTGCGTAGCTATGTAAGATCGATTCATTAAGTTACTAATTTTGTTTATCCCAGGTTCACATGTAAGCATTTTCCGCAGCGTTTTGCAGAAATGCACGACAGTCCATGTAACATGATTGGGACACATTCACATCTCGGCATTTTCACCCGCTGCGTTTTTTTGGAAAGGGGCGGGGACTTTTTTAACGTAAAAAGTTGCATTTTTGGTTCTATAGACTTCAAAGAAAATGCTGCAGAAAAGCTTCTAGTGTGTTTTTGATGCGTTTTTAAGTTTTAGCCCTCCTGCGCCCGGAACGTTTGTACAGCGGCTGTTTTTGGCTTTTGACGGTTTTTTCTACAGCCAGTAAACCCCCCCAGCGTTCTCCTCGGTGTCCATACACACACAGACTGGAATCACCGTTTGGCTGGAAAAAAAAAACAGGACTAGCGGGTTTCTAGAGGAGTTTCTTTAGCTTGAAAAACACAATAAAGCGCCGCAAACTGATGTTTTTGAGTGTTTTTTTTTTTTTTACAAAAAATTTGGGGAGGGGGGGGGGTCAATACTGCTAAAAATGCAAACATCAGAAAACGCCACTAAACGCTAATGCAAAAAACGCTAAAAAAAAAAACGTGATTTCACACAGCTAACGTTACCAGCGTTCTCGAAACTTCCCGTGTGTGCGAGGACTTAAATCCTAGCAACAAAAAAAAAGAGGGGAAAAAAAAGCGTCAAACGCAGACGCAAAAATGCAACATGCAATGCAGAAAAGGCTCAAATGCAACCTGCATAGTGTGAACCGAGCTTTAGTTTATTTATATCAGGTACTTATATATCACCGTCAATTTACACCGCGCTTTACATATATATTGTACATTCACATCAGTCCCCGCCCCCGAGGAGCGCACAATCTAAGGTCCCTAAATCACATTCGTACATACACATACTAGGACCAACTTAGGAGCCAATTCACCTCCCAGCATGTCTCTGGAGTGTGGGAGGAAACCGGAGTACCCTGCACACTAATAGTTGCCCAATAATTGTGCTCACATACAGTGGATATAAAAAGTCTTCACGCCCCTGTTAAAATGTCAGGTTTCTGTGATGTCGAAAAATGAGACCAAGATAAATAAATTCAGAACTTTTTCCACCTTTTAATGTGAACTATAAACTGTACAACTCAGATGAATGACAAACTGAAATCTTTTAGGTGAAGGGAAGTAAGAATAAAAAAACTAAAATAATCTGGAGGAATAGTGCCCCATCATTGGTGTCAGTGGTAGGAATAGTGCCCCATCATTGGTGTCAGTGGGAGGAATAGTGCCCCATCATTGGTGTCAGTGGGAGGAATAGTGCCCCGTCGTTGGTGTCAGTGGGAGGAATAGTGCCCCGTCGTTGGTGTCAGTGGGAGGAATAGTGCTCCATCATTGGTATCAGTGGGAGGAATAGTGCCCCGTCATTGGTGTCAGTGGGAGGAATAGTGCCCCGTCATTGGTGTCAGTGGGAGGAATAGTGCCCCGTCATTGGTGTCAGTGGGAGGAATAGTGCCCCGTCATTGGTGTCAGTGGGAGGAATAGTGCCTCATCATTGGTGTCAGTGGGGGGAATAGTGCCTCATCATTGGTGTCAGTGGGGGGAATAGTACCCCATCATTGGTGTCAGTGGGAGGAATAGTGCCCCGTCATTGGTGTCAGTGGGAGGAATAGTGCCCCGTCATTGGTGTCAGTGGGAGGAATAGTGCCCCATCATTGGTGTCAGTGGGAGGAATAGTGTCCCATCATTGGTGTCAGTGGGAGGAATAGTGTCCCATCATTGGTGTCAGTGGGAGGAATAGTGCCCCATCATTGGTGTCAGTGGGAGGAATAGTGCCCCATCATTGGTGTCAGTGGGAGGAATAGTGCCCCATCATTGGTGTCAGTGGGAGGAATAGTGCCCCGTCATTGGTGTCAGTGGGAGGAATAGTGCCCCGTCATTGGTGTCAGTGGGAGGAATAGTGTCCCGTCATTGGTGTCAGTGGGAGGAATAGTGTCCCGTCATTGGTGTCAGTGGGAGGAATAGTACCCCATCATTGGTGTCAGTGGGGGGAATAGTACCCCATCATTGGTGTCAGTGGGAGGAATAGTGCCTCATCATTGGTGTCAGTGGGAGGAATAGTGCCTCATCATTGGTGTCAGTGGGGGGAATAGTGTCCCATCATTGGTATCAGTGGGGGGAATAGTGCCCCGTCATTGGTGTCAGTGGGAGGAATAGTGCCCCGTCATTGGTGTCAGTGGGAGGAATAGTGCCCCGTCATTGGTGTCAGTGGGAGGAATAGTGCCCCGTCATTGGTGTCAGTGGGAAGAATAGTGCCCCATCATTGGTGTCAGTGGGAGGAATAGTGCCCCATCATTGGTGTCAGTGGGAGGAATAGTGCCCCATCATTGGTGTCAGTGGGAGGAATAGTGCCCCATCATTGGTGTCAGTGGGAGGAATAGTGCCCCATCATTGGTGTCAGTGGGAGGAATAGTGCCCCATCATTGGTGTCAGTGGGAGGAATAGTGCCCCATCATTGGTGTCAGTGGGAGGAATAGTGTCCCATCATTGGTGTCAGTGGGAGGAATAGTGCCCCATCATTGGTGTCAGTGGGAGGAATAGTGCCCCATCATTGGTGTCAGTGGGAGGAATAGTGCCCCATCATTGGTATCAGTGGGAGGAATAGTGCCCCATCATTGGTGTCAGTGGGGGGAATAGTGTCCCGTCATTGGTGTCAGTGGGAGGAATAGTACCCCATCATTGGTGTCAGTGGGGGGAATAGTACCCCATCATTGGTGTCAGTGGGAGGAATAGTGCCTCATCATTGGTGTCAGTGGGAGGAATAGTGCCTCATCATTGGTGTCAGTGGGGGGAATAGTGTCCCATCATTGGTATCAGTGGGGGGAATAGTGCCCCGTCATTGGTGTCAGTGGGAGGAATAGTGCCCCGTCATTGGTGTCAGTGGGAGGAATAGTGCCCCGTCATTGGTGTCAGTGGGAGGAATAGTGCCCCGTCATTGGTGTCAGTGGGAAGAATAGTGCCCCATCATTGGTGTCAGTGGGAGGAATAGTGCCCCATCATTGGTGTCAGTGGGAGGAATAGTGCCCCATCATTGGTGTCAGTGGGAGGAATAGTGCCCCATCATTGGTGTCAGTGGGAGGAATAGTGCCCCATCATTGGTGTCAGTGGGAGGAATAGTGCCCCATCATTGGTGTCAGTGGGAGGAATAGTGCCCCATCATTGGTGTCAGTGGGAGGAATAGTGCCCCATCATTGGTGTCAGTGGGAGGAATAGTGCCCCATCATTGGTGTCAGTGGGAGGAATAGTGTCCCATCATTGGTGTCAGTGGGAGGAATAGTGCCCCATCATTGGTGTCAGTGGGAGGAATAGTGCCCCATCATTGGTGTCAGTGGGAGGAATAGTGCCCCATCATTGGTATCAGTGGGAGGAATAGTGCCCCATCATTGGTGTCAGTGGGGGGAATAGTGCCCCATCATTGGTGTCAGTGGGGGGAATAGTACCCCATCATTGGTGTCAGTGGGAGGAATAGTGCCCCATCATTGGTGTCAGTGGGAGGAATAGTGCCTCATCATTGGTGTCAGTGGGGGGAATAGTACCCCATCATTGGTGTCAGTGGGAGGAATAGTGCCTCATCATTGGTGTCAGTGGGAGGAATAGTGCCTCATCATTGGTGTCAGTGGGGGGAATAGTGTCCCATCATTGGTATCAGTGGGGGGAATAGTGCCCCATCATTGGTGTCAGTGGGAGGAATAGTGCCCCATCATTGGTGTCAGTGGGAGGAATAGTGCCCCATCATTGGTGTCAGTGGGAGGAATAGTGCCCCATCATTGGTGTCAGTGGGAGGAATAGTGTCCCGTCATTGGTGTCAGTGGGAGGAATAGTGCCCCGTCATTGGTGTCAGTGGGAGGAATAGTGCCCCGTCATTGGTGTCAGTGGGAGGAATAGTGCCCCGTCATTGGTGTCAGTGGGAGGAATAGTGCCCCGTCATTGGTGTCAGTGGGAGGAATAGTGCCCCGTCATTGGTGTCAGTGGGAGGAATAGTGCCCCGTCATTGGTGTCAGTGGGAGGAATAGTGCCCCGTCATTGGTGTCAGTGGGAGGAATAGTGTCCCTTCATTGGTGTCAGTGGGAGGAATAGTGTCCCATCATTGGTGTCAGTGGGAGGAATAGTGCCCCATCATTGGTGTCAGTGGGAGGAATAGTGCCCCATCATTGGTGTCAGTGGGGGGAATAGTACCCCATCATTGGTGTCAGTGGGAGGAATAGTGCCTCATCATTGGTGTCAGTGGGAGGAATAGTGTCCCATCATTGGTATCAGTGGGGGGAATAGTGCCCCATCATTGGTGTCAGTGGGAGGAATAGTGCCCCATCATTGGTGTCAGTGGGAGGAATAGTGCCCCATCATTGGTGTCAGTGGGAGGAATAGTGCCCCATCATTGGTGTCAGTGGGAGGAATAGTGCCCCATCATTGGTGTCAGTGGGAGGAATAGTGCCCCATCATTGGTGTCAGTGGGAGGAATAGTGTCCCATCATTGGTGTCAGTGGGAGGAATAGTGCCCCATTATTGGTGTCAGTGGGAGGCCAAGTGCCCTATCAGTAGGACTAGGGCCTCAAGGGCCAGATAAAGGCAAGCAAAGTGGGTGCATCCACCCCCTGGCCACACTTTGGAGACCACTGTTCCAGCACAAAATGCAGACTTTAATGTATATGAAATATTTTTTTTTTCAAATGCCCCCCCCCCCCCCCGGTAGGCAAGCGGTTAAAATTGATATGAATAAAATGTACCTATAAATCTGCACCGTACACATCGCCCATTCTGCCTCTACAAACACAACCCCTCCCCCGCCCAGTAATTGGCTATACAAGCTGATGCCTTCCCACATTAAAGGTGCTGCCATGTTCAGACGGATCTGTCATTAGAAGGTGTCACTCAAACACACGTGTGCAAATCATTCCCACGCCGAGCTCTGTCTGTACACCACCCTGTGAGCATGTGATGAGTACACGGGACCTGTATGTACATGTGCACCCCCGTCTGCGGCCTTGTATGAAGACATAGACAGGGACACGTAACCATTGGACGGGGCAAGAGCACGGGGGAGGGGTGTTAAAAAAAAAAAATTAATAATTAGTGTATGTGTGTATATATAAAACATAATATCTCCCAGAAGTGAGTCCCCCCCTCCCCCGGACTGTATACAATGTATATATATAGTGAGTCCCCCCCTCCCCCGGACTGTATACAATGTATATATATATGAGCTCCCCCTCCCCCGGACTGTATACAATATATATATATATGAGCTCCCCCTCCCCCGGACTGTATACAATGTATATATATATGAGCTCCCCCTCCCCCGGACTGTATACAATGTATATATATAGTGAGCCCCTCCCCCTCACATTTGTGTCAATATTTGATTCTCTCTTTTCATGTGACAACACTGAAGAAATGACACGTTGCTACAATGTGACGTAGTCAGTGTACAGATTGTATAACATGGAAATTTGCTGTCCCCTCAAAATAACTCAACACACCGCCATTAATGTCTAAACAGCCGGCAACAAAAGTGACTCCACCCCTAAGTGACAAGGTCCAAACTGGGCCCAAAGTGTCAATATTTTGTGTGGCCGCCATTATTTTCCAGCACTGCCTTCACCCTCTTGGACATGGAGGTCACCAGAGCTTCACAGGTTGCCTACTGGAGTCCTCTTCCCCTCCTCCATGACGTCATCACGGGGCTGGTGGATGTTAGAGACCTTGTGCTCCTCCACCTTCCGTCTGAGGATGCCCCACAGATGCTCAATAGGGTTTAGGTCTGGAGACATGCTTGGCCAGTCCATCGCCTTCATCACCCCACCACCATGCGGCCCCAGACCATGACACCCCCACCACCATGCGGCCCCAGACCATGACACCCCCACCACCATGCGGCCCCAGACCATGACACCCCCACCACCATGCGGCCCCAGACCATGACACCCCCACCACCATGCGGCCCCAGACCATGACACCCCCACCACCATGCGGCCCCAGACCATGACACCCCCACCACCATGGGGCCCCAGACCATGACACCCCCACCACCATGCGGCCCCAGACCATGACACTCCCACCACCATGCGGCCCCAGACCATGACACTCCCACCACCATGCGGCCCCAGACCATGACACTCCCACCACCATGCGGCCCCAGACCATGACACCCCCACCACCATGCGGCCCCAGACCATGACACCCCCACCACCATGCGGCCCCAGACCATGACACCCCCACCACCATGCGGCCCCAGACCATGACACCCCCACCACCATGCGGCCCCAGACCATGACACTCCCACCACCATGCGGCCCCAGACCATGACACCCCCACCACCATGCGGCCCCAGACCATGACACTCCCACCACCATGCGGCCCCAGACCATGACACCCCCACCACCATGCGGCCCCAGACCATGACACCCCCACCACCATGCGGCCCCAGACCATGACACCCCCACCACCATGCGGCCCCAGACCATGACACCCCCACCACCATGCGGCCCCAGACCATGACACCCCCACCACCATGCGGCCCCAGACCATGACACCCCCACCACCATGCGGCCCCAGACCATGACACCCCCACCACCATGGGGCCCCAGACCATGACACTCCCACCACCATGCGGCCCCAGACCATGACACCCCCACCACCATGCGGCCCCAGACCATGACACCCCCACCACCATGCGGCCCCAGACCATGACACCCCCACCACCATGCGGCCCCAGACCATGACACCCCCACCACCATGCTTGACTGTAGGCAAGACACACTTGTCTTTGTACTCCTCACCCGGTTGCCGCCACACACGCCTGACACCATCTGAACCCAATCAGTTGATGTTGGTGTCATCAGACCACAGGAGACGGTTCCAGTAATCCATGTCCTCAGTCTGCTTGTCTTCAGCAAACTGTTTGCGGGATTTCTTGGTCATCATCTTTAGAAGAGGCTTCCTTCTGGGATGACAGCCATGCAGACCAATGTGATGCAGTGTGCGGCGTATGGTCTGAGCACTGACAGGCTGACCCCCCCCCACCCCTTCACCCTCTGCAGCAATGCTGGCCCCACTGACAGGCTGACCCCCCACCCCATCACCCTCTGCAGCAATGCTGGCACCACTGACAGGCCGACCCCCCACCCCATCACCCTCTGCAGCAATGCTGGCACCACTGACAGGCTGACCCCCCACCCCTTCACCCTCTGCAGCAATGCTGGCCCCACTGACAGGCTGACCCCTACACCCCTTCACCCTCTGCAGCAATGCTGGCACCACTGACAGGCTGACCCCCCCACCCCTTCACCCTCTGCAGCAATGCTGGCACCACTGACAGGCCGACCCCCCCCACCCCTTCACCCTCTGCAGCAATGCTGGCACCATTGACAGGCCGACCCCCCACCCCTTCACCCTCTGCAGCAATGCTGGCACCACTGACAGGCTGACCCCCCCCACCCCTTCATCCTCTGCAGCAATGCTGGCCCCACTGACAGGTTGACCCCCCACCCCTTCACCCTCTGCAGCAATGCAGGCACCACTGACAGGCTGACCCCCCCACCCCTTCACCCTCTGCAGCAATGCTGGCACCACTGACAGGCTGACCCCCCACCCCTTCACCCTCTGCAGCAATGCTGGCACCACTGACAGGCTGACCCCCCCACCCCTTCATCCTCTGCAGCAATGCAGGCACCACTGACAGGCTGACCCCCCCACCCCTTCACCCTCTGCAGCAATGCTGGCACCACTGACAGGCTGACCCCCCACCCCTTCACCCTCTGCAGCAATGCTGGCACCACTGACAGGCTGACCCCCCCACCCCTTCATCCTCTGCAGCAATGCTGGCCCCACTGACATGCTGACCCCCCCACCCCTTCACCCTCTGCAGCAATGCTGGCACCACCGACAGGCTGACCCCCCCCACCCCTTTCACCCTCTGCAGCAATGCTGGCAGCACTCATACATCTATTTCCCAAAGACAACCTCTGGATATGACGCTGAGCACTCAACTTCTTTGGTGGACCATGGTGAGGCCTGTTCTGAGGGGAACCTGTCCTGTTACACCGCTGTATGGTCTTGGCCCCCGTGCTGCAGCTCAGTTTCAGGGTCTCGGCAATCTTCTTATAGCCTCGGCCATCTTTATGTGGAGCAACAATTCTTTCCTTCAGATCCTCAGAGAGCTCTTTGCCATGAGGTGCCATGCTGAACTTCCAGTGACCAGTGTGAGAGACTGAGAGCGATAACACCAAATGTAACCCCCCCGCTCCCCATTCATACCTGAGACCTTGTAATACTAATGAGTCACATGACACCGGGGAGGGAAAATGGCTAATTGGGCCCGATTTGGACCTCGTCACTTAGGGGTGGAGTCACTTTTGTTGCCGGCGGTTTAGACATTAATGGCGGTGTGTTGAGTTATTTTGAGGGGACAGCAAATTTCCATGTTATACAAACTGTACACTGACTACGTCACATTGTAGCAAAGTGTCATTTCTTCAGTGTTGTCACATGAAAAGAGAGAATCAAATATTGACACAAATGTGAGGGGGGGGGCTCATATATATACATTGTATACAGTCCGGGGGAGGGGGGGCTCACTTCTGGGGGATACAATATACATATATTTTGTGCTCAGTTTTCCTCCCCTGGCAGAAATGGTGACAATACTTGTTCCAGGCAGTGGTGCAGCACGGAGTGGGGGCCACGGGGGGGGCGGTGATACCAGATCACTGGTTAGGGGGCGCCATACTTGTTCTCTGGGGTCTGACAGCCCACACTATGCCTCGGGTTCCGGGGGATGATTTGGACGTTTTTGAACCACGCTGGTTGGTGTACTCCCCTGCAATCCTCTCCAGTGGGGGGGGGGGGGGTCAGTGGTGGCCCCCACGTGTCTCAGGTGGTTTAGGAGACAAAACTTCCAATGAGATCTGCGCTGTACACCCGGCCAAAGCAAATGTCTCTGCATTTAGGGCACCGTCCGCCTGTAGACACTCTCCTGTTGGTGGGTGCGCCGCCCCTCAAGAATGGTGGGAACCCCTCATATTGGGCACAGCGGGTGTACAGACCCGGGAACTCAGCACAGGGATGGTGGGAACCCCTCATAATGGGCACAGCGGGTGTACAGACCTGGGAACTCAGCACAGGGATGGTGGGAACCCCTCATATTGGGCACAGCGGGTGTACAGACCCGGGAACTCAGCACAGGGATGGTGGGAACCCCTCATATTGGGCACAGCGGGTGTACAGACCCAAGAACTCAGCACAGGGATGGTGGGAACCCCTCATAATGGGCACAGCAGGTGTACAGACCCTTAACTCAGCACAGGGATGGTGGGAACCCCTCATAATGGGCACAGCAGGTGTACAGACCCTTAACTCAGCACAGGGATGATGGGAACCCCTCATAATGGGCACAGCGGGTGTACAGACCCGGGAACTCAGCACAGGGACGGTGGGAACCCCTCACAATGGGAACAGCGGGTGTACAGACCCGGGAACTCGGCACAGGGATGGTGGGAACCCCTCACAATGGGCACAGCGGGTGTACAGACCCGGGAACTCAGCACAGGGACGGTGGGAACCCCTCATATTGGGCACAGCGGGTGTACAGACCTGGGAACTCAGCACAGGGATGGTGGGAACCCCTCATAATGGGCACAGCGGGTGTACAGACCCGGGAACTCAGCACAGGGATGGTGGGAACCCCTCATATTGGGCACAGCGGGTGTACAGACCTGGGAACTCAGCACAGGGATGGTGGGAACCCCTCATATTGGGCACAGCGGGTGTACAGACCTGGGAACTCAGCACAGGGATGGTGGGAACCCCTCATAATGGGCACAGCAGGTGTACAGACCCGGAACTCAGCACAGGGACGGTGGGAACCCCTCACAATGGGCACAGCGGGTGTACAGACCCGGGAACTCGGCACAGGGATGGTGGGAACCCCTCATAATGGGCACAGCGGGTGTACAGACCCGGGAACCCAGCACAGGGATGGTGGGAACCCCTCATAATGGGCACAGCGGGTGTACAGACCCGGGAACCCAGCACAGGGATGGTGGGAACCCCTCATAATGGGCACAGCGGGTGTACAGACCCGGGAACCCAGCACAGGGATGGTGGGAACCCCTCACAATGGGCAGTGTCAGCTGATCCACCATACACGGAGGCCGATTTGCACATCATATGTGTATGGAGAGTTGTGAATTGCAGGATTTGATCCCCATGGGGTGTGAAGGTCGTGGATCGGAGAAGTTCTCCATTGGTTGGGGTGGGTGTCGTGTCTGCCGGGTGATGCCCCCCCTCCCCCCCCAAATGATGCCCCCCTCTCCTCCCCCCATAGTAGGAATCAATCTGGAAGATGCTGTAATAGGTTATATTTGGGGGGTGGGGGGAGGGGGAGGGGGGGGGTGAGTAATCCATCCCATCCCCCGCTGAGATGATCTCATTTCTGAATACAGAATCCCATTATCACCCGTCTGTCCTCACAATGCAGAATCATCTGCCAGGGATGGGCCGCACTTCCACCGCACTACCAATGGGGGCGCCATGGAGGAGACTCGGGTGTGATATTCGTTATCTTTTACAGATGATCAATAATTGGTAATCCGAGACCAATACCGATCAATCAATGCTTCTATATAAACATCTAAAAATCTTTTTCTATATTGTCCTCCCCCCTCAGTCTCCCCTCCCCCAGTGATCAGACTGCACATTGTAACTTTGTAGCAGGTCACAAGGTGGGAGGCTTTAGCAGGGGCTGATCTGTGTCAGACATTTGTGAACACGGCTAAGTACTGCACAGGACAGGACGGGTGCCCTTTAAGGCTTGGTATGGAGTCGGTGGGGATTAAAGCCGCGTTGCCCGTCCGCCCCCCCCCGGTCACCCTTTGATTATCGTGTTGCCCGTCCGCCACCCCCGCTCCCCCCCCCCCGGTCATCCTATGATTATCGTGTTGCCCGTCCGCCCCTCCCTGGTCATCCTATGATTATCATGTTCCTCCTGGTCATCCTATGATTATCATGTTGCCCGTCTGCCTCCCCCCCCCCGGTCATCCTATGATTATCATGTTGCCCGTCTGCCTCCCCCCCCCCCCCCGGTCATCCTATGATTATCGCGTTGCCCCCCCACCCCGGTCTTCCTATAATTATTGCGTTGCCCGTCCGCCCCTCCCTGGTCATCCTATGATCGCCTCGTAGGATGGCGGAGGATCGAGTGACAAACAAGTCCAGGACTTGGCCTGAGGTCAGAGTTCCCAGCACTCCGACGTCATCCCTGGAACACGATCCGCCGAGTGTTCAGGTAGAGGATGGTTCACTGTGGCTCCTGGGGGCCCCCCGGTGGTCACAGATTGCACCCACACTCTGCTGTGATGTTATTCTCAGTGGCGCCCCCTGGCTGGGGTTGTGGATGGGATGGAGGCCGGATGAACCTAGACGAGTGACACCAGAAGATGACCGACTGGTCCGTCATGTCTGCACCTTCACCTCCAGGACGTTCTACTCCCTTCATGACCGGGGCATTTTTTTTTCTTTTCAGCACTGCGCTACTTTAACTGATAATTGCGTGGTCATGCAACGCTGTATACAAATGCCTTTACGGTCCTGTGCGACTTTTGTGATGGTGCATTCCAGACTCGCAAGTGATAAAATAGCGTGGAATGTGGAGATGAGGGTTCACATAGAATTGAAATTGACAGGAGATTTTGCATTGAAGTAAATGGGAGGCGTTTTTGCCATGAGATCAATGGGAGGCGTTTTTGCATTGAAATCAGTGGGAGGCGTTTTTGCATTGAAGTCAGTGGGAGGCGTTTTTGCATTGAAGTCAGAGGGAACTGATTTTGCATTGAAGCCAATGGGAGACGTTTTTGCCATGAGATGAATGGGAGGTGTTTTTGCATTGAAGCCAGTGGGAGGCGGCATGTGAACCCAGGCACCCGGACGCAATTTCCAGTCGCCATGGCAACATGGTGCCTGTGATTTGTTGAGCCCTGATCTAGTTGTCACCCGGATCCCTTTCCACCATGCTGGTTATAAATGTACCTTGGTAGGCGAGAGATTAATGATGTATTAAAGTTGGAGATATATATATATATATCGTATTTTTCGCTCCATAAGACGCACTTTTTTCCCCCCAAAAAAGGGGGGAAAATGTCAGTGCATCTTATGGAGCGGCCGGTCCGGTATTTCCGCCACCACCACCGTGTCAGAATACCGGGCCGGCCGCTCAGCTCTTCTCTGCAGCAGAATCTTACCTGTTCCTCGGTCCAGCGCTGTGCAGTCTTCTGGAACCGGCATCTTTAGTGTGTGACAGGCGGGTGCCCACTGCGCATGCGCGAGAACATGACAGGTCCCAGAAGACGCCGGGCCATTCACAAAGCGCAGCGCTTCTCGCGCATGTGTAGTGGGCATCCGGCTGTCACAGCCAGGAGACCACACTAAAGGGAGGACAACTCCGCGGGAGCGGGTACCTGTCAGATTCAGTTATCCTCTCCCCATCCCTCCCCAAAGGTCCGCAGTCTCTGGTCATCTCCTGTACTATGTCTGCAGTCTCTGGTCATCCCTGTACTGTGTCCGCAGTCTCCGGTCATCTCCTGTACTATGTCCGCAGTCTCCGGTCATCTCCTGTACTATGTCCGCAGTCTCTGGTCATCTCCTGTACTATGTCCGCAGTCTCTGGTCATCCCTGTACTGTGTCCGCAGTCTCCGGTCATCTCCTGTACTGTGTCCGCAGTCTCTGGTCATCTCCTGTACTGTGTCCGCAGTCTCTGGTCATCTCCTGTACTATGTCTGCAGTCTCTGGTCATCTCCTGTACTGTGTCTGCAGTCTCTGGTCATCTCCTGTACTGTGTCCGCAGTCTCTGGTCATCTCCTGTACTGTGTCTGCAGTCTCTGGTCATCTCCTGTACTATGTCTGCAGTCTCTGGTCATCTCCTGTACTATGTCTGCAGTCTCTGGTCATCCCTGTACTGTGTCCGCAGTCTCCGGTCATCTCCTGTACTATGTCCGCAGTCTCCGGTCATCTCCTGTACTATGTCCGCAGTCTCCGGTCATCTCCTGTACTATGTCCGCAGTCTCTGGTCATCTCCTGTACTATGTCCGCAGTCTCTGGTCATCCCTGTACTGTGTCCGCAGTCTCTGGTCATCTCCTGTACTGTGTCCGCAGTCTCCGGTCATCTCCTGTACTGTGTCCGCAGTCTCTGGTCATCTCCTGTACTATGTCTGCAGTCTCTGGTCACCTCCTGTACTGTGTCCGCAGTCTCCGGTCATCTCCTGTACTGTGTCCGCAGTCTCTGGTCATCTCCTGTACTATGTCTGCAGTCTCTGGTCATCTCCTGTACTATGTCTGCAGTCTCTGGTCACCTCCTGTACTGTGTCCGCAGTCTCCGGTCATCTCCTGTACTGTGTCCGCAGTCTCTGGTCATCTCCTGTACTATGTCTGCAGTCTCTGGTCACCTCCTGTACTGTGTCCGCAGTCTCCGGTCATCTCCTGTACTGTGTCCGCAGTCTCTGGTCATCTCCTGTACTATGTCCGCAGTCTCTGGTCATCTCCTGTACTGTGTCTGCAGTCCATTGGTTCAGAATATTTTTGTATTGTTTTCCTCCTCTAAAACCTAGGTGCGTCTTATGGAGTGAAAAAAAACCGGTAAATACACAATGCTCAAAAAAATGGAAGGGAGACTTTTTTAATCAAAAAAAAAGAGTCGAGCATCAAGTCAATACAACTCCTGGGACTTTCCAAAACAGGGATTGTTTTACAGGTGGAGGCCACTGACATTTTTCCCTCCTCATCTTTTCTGACTGTTTTTCACTCGTTTTGCATTTGTCTAGGGTCAGTGTCACTACTGGTAGCATGAGGCCATACCTGGACCCTACAGAGGTTGCACAGGCAGTCCAACTCCTCCAGGATGGCACATCAATACCTGCCATTGCCAGAAGGTTTGCTGTGTCTCCCAGCACAGTCTCAAGAGCATGGAGGAGATTCCAGGAGACGAGAGCATGGAGGAGATTCCAGGAGACGAGAGCATGGAGGAGATTCCAGGAGACGAGAGCATGGAGGAGATTCCGGGAGACGAGAGCATGGAGGAGATTCCGGGAGACGAGAGCATGGAGGAGATTCCGGGAGACGAGAGCATGGAGGAGATTCCGGGAGACGAGAGCATGGAGGAGATTCCGGGAGACGAGAGCATGGAGGAGATTCCGGGAGACGAGAGCATGGAGGAGATTCCGGGAGACGAGAGCATGGAGGAGATTCCGGGAGACGAGAGCATGGAGGAGATTCCGGGAGACGAGAGCACGGAGGAGATTCCGGGAGACGAGAGCACGGAGGAGATTCCGGGAGACGAGAGCACGGAGGAGATTCCGGGAGACGAGAGCACGGAGGAGATTCCGGGAGACGAGAGCACGGAGGAGATTCCGGGAGACGAGAGCATGGAGGAGATTCCAGGAGACAGGAAGTTCCTCTAGGAGGGCTGGACAGGGCCATAGAAGGTCCTTAACCCATCAGCAGGACCGGTATCTGCTCCTTTGTGCGAGGAGGAACAGGATGAGCCCTGCCAGAGCCCTACAAACTGACCTCCAGCAGGCCACTGGTGGGAATGTCTCTGACCAAACAATCAGAAACAGACTTCATGAGGGTGGCCTGAGGGCCCGATGTCCTCTAGTGGGCCCTGTGCTCACTGCCCGGCACCATAGAGCTGGATTGGCATTGGCCATTGAACCCCAGAATTGGCAGGTCCACCACTGGCACCCTGTGCTTTTCACAGATGAGAGCAGGTTCCCCCTGAGCACATGTGACAGACGTGGAAGGGTCTGGAGAAGTCGTGGAGAACGTTCTGCTGCCTGTAACATGGTTCAGCATGACTGTTCTGGTGGTGGGTCAGTGATGGTCTGGAGGGGCCTATCCATGGAGGGACACACAGACCTCTACAGGATAGACAATGGCACCCTGACTGCCATAAGGTATCGGGATGAAATACTTGGACCCATTGTCAGACCCTACGCTGGTGCAGTGGGCCCTGGGTTCCCCCTGGTGCGGTGGGCCCTGGGTTCCCCCTGGTGCGGTGGGCCCTGGGTTCCCCCTGGTGCGGTGGGCCCTGGGTTCCCCCTGGTGCGGTGGGCCCTGGGTTCCCCCTGGTGCGGTGGGTCCTGGGTTTCTCCTGGTGCGGTGGGTCCTGGGTTTCTCCTGGTGCGGTGGGTCCTGGGTTTCTCCTGGTGCGGTGGGTCCTGGGTTTCTCCTGGTGCGGTGGGTCCTGGGTTTTCTCCTGGTGCGGTGGGTCCTGGGTTCCCCCCTGGTGCGGTGGGTCCTGGGTTCCTCCTGGCACACGACAATGCCTGCCCTCATGTGAGGGGAGTATGCAGGCAGTTCCTGGAGGATGAAGGAATTGATACCATTGAATGGCCCCCACGCTCACCTGACCTAAACCCAATAGAACCCCTCTGGGATGTCATGTTTCGGTCCATCCGACGCCCCCAGGTTGCACTTCAGACTCTCCAGGAGCTCAGTGATGCCCTGGTCCAGATCTGGGAGGAAATCCCCCAGGACACCATCCGTGGTCTCATTAGGACCCTCCCCCGACGTTGTCAGGCATGCATACAAGCACGTGGGGGCCACACAGACTACTGAGGGCCATTCTAAGTTGCTGCAATGACATTTCACCAACATGGACTCGCCTGCTGCATCATTTCTTCACTTTGATTTTCGGGGTGTCTGTGAATTCAGTCCTCTGTAGGTCGATCATTTCCATCCAATGATGGGGCGTCCTTACATTCCTCACCCATCCCCCATCCATGTCAGTATACAGATCCAGCAGGAGACTCCTCCCCATTGGGATCTGGTGGGATCTCAGAGTCTTCCTCTCGGTTTGTGGTGTATATAGATGTCTGTAGTGTGGTCACATTGGTCCAGTCTGTATATACTTTCACTGACAGTCTCCTGTTCCTAATGAGACCACGGATGGTGTCCTGGGGGATTTCCTCCCAGATCTGGACCAGGACATCACTGAGCTCCTCCAGTCTGAGGTGCAACCTGGCGGCGTCGGATGGCCCGAAACATGACATCCCAGAAAGTCACATACCTGACCAATCCCTGGGGAAGCTGCAAATCACTGTAGTAGTCAGTGCTACTACAGTGATGGCAGCAGTCCTCTGGGTGCTGTGCTGAGCCAGCTGCCCTTCTGCCTCATCACCACAGGGCGTTGTCTGCTCAGACTGGCTGCCATTCAGGAAAGTATTGCAGTTTTTATTCAATGAATACAAGGCATTCTCTGATTGGATGAGGTAGTGCAGGGGGGAGTTGACATCGCAATCTCCACCTTATCCAGAATAAAATACAAGGCTTTCTCTGAAAGGTTTGCAGCGACTCTGTGGGTGACGATGGGGCCTGCAGAATACCAAGATCTACCATGATTGTGCCACCACCATGCTTTACAGTTGGTACAAGACAGTCCTGGTGGTAAGCTTGGGACGGTGTTGGCCACACATAGACACGTCCGGTGGTTGGGAACAGTGTGAAGGTCGATTCATTGGACCGTATTAGTCTTCCATTGATCGATCGTCCACCATTTATGGGTGTTGCCCCGCTCTGTCCTCTTCTCAGTATTAATATCGGTCACTAGTGGTTCGGCCATCGCAGCTCGCCCGGGAATGTTCTCCTGATGGAGTTCCCACTGCAGGGTTTGTGGACACGGACTTTGGAAGACTGAGATTGAGCTCTGCAATCACTTTTGTCCTCTTATTCCCGGTCACAAGGTCCTTCTTGTCTCTTTCGGTCAGGTGACCGTGTGGGCGGGGCTTATACTGATCAGACGACGCTTTCCCGGAATCCGCCATAACCTTTGATACTGAACCTCCCGACGCGGCAAATACAGCGACTTCAGTCACAGAGGCGCCAGCTGAGCGGCACCAACTATTCGCCCCGTCAGCTCTGACACCACTCCGTATTACTAGCAGCGAATGAAGAAAGCGAGGCTTCCCACCTGAGAGCTAGGTGTCTCATCACACAGCGGAAGTCATGTCAGACCTTACTGAGCTTCAAAGAGGGCACGTTGTTGGTGCCGCTCAGCTGGTGCCTCCATGACTGAAGTTGCCGATTTTTTTAAATTTTTTTAATTTTTTTTTATTTTCCTTTATTTATTTATCTTTCACCCCCCCCCCCTCCCCCGCTTTTAACGCAAAACATGTTATTTTTACACCTGGAAGTCAATTCTTGTCCATCCCCTCTATGTTTCAATATAAATCTCCAATCTTCATCTTGGTGAACACAGAGCTACATTGTATCCTCCCGGAGTTCAGCTTCGATACATTGTCATCTTTTTGAATATCAGAGGAAAAAAAAATGTAAAAACAAGATAAAATGCAAACTCCAAGTTTGGCTTCAGGCTTGCTGACCGCTGTACTCTTAACTTTTTTTTTTTGTCACTTGACCCTTAACCCCCTCGCCCTCTGGAGGATCCCCCCCTTCCTGACCAACGCAGCGTTACTTTACCTGACCATTGCACAGTCGTGCGACGCTGCACCCAAATAACATTTTTGTCCTTTTTTTTTTCCCCCATAAATAGAGTTTCCTTTCGGTGGTATTTGATTGCGCATTTTTTTTTTTTTTCGCTATAAACAAAAAAAACCAACAATTTTGAGAAAAAAAAATATTTTTGACTTTTTGCTATTAAACATGTCCAATAAAAAATGTAAAACAATCAAATTTCGTCATCAATTTAGACCAAGATGTATTCTGCTCCGTGTCTTTGCTAAAAAAAAAAAAAAAAAAAAAAAAATCCCGATACGTGTAAATTGGTTTCCGTGACAGTTATGGCGTCTGCAAATGGCGGGAAGATACGGGGATTTGTATATTTTTTACTAGTAATGGCGGCGATCCCGATACGTGTAAATTAATTGATTTACGTGACAGTTATGGCGTCTACAAATGGCGGGAAGATACTGGGATTTAATTTTTTTATACTGATAATGGCGGCGATCGGCGACTTATAGAGCGACTGCGGCGGGCATTCTGACATGGGGGGGGGGGGGGGGGACTGACTTGGTGTCACTGACATCCCCAGTGACACCAGTACAATGATCAATGCTAATAAAAAGCACCGACACTGTACTAATGGCACTGGGCAGGAAGGGGTTAACATCTGGGGCCATCAAAGGGTTAACTGTGTGCTGGGAGTGTTTCACTGTGAGCATGCTGCTATGCAGAGCCATACAAAGCAGTGTGCAGGAGCAGACAGGGGAGAGATCTGTGGTGTTTACATACGGACCATTCCCCTGTCAGCTCTGCCGGCGATCACCAAAAATTGGCGGCCTGGACCCGGTGATTGACATGTCGAGGAGCCAATAGCATGTGTGCGCGCCCCTCCCCAGAAATACAAAATGGCGTATATATGTGATTTTGCGCACCCGTGCCGCCCTGTCGCAGTATTTCTGCTATAGGGAGGTCGAGAAGCTGTTGAAGAAAAAAAAAAAAACCCCAAAACTTCAACACAATCGTTCCGACTGCATTTGGCTCCGGCAGAGAATATCCCGACCTTCGAATAATATCTGAGGGTAAGTATGCCGGAGGACCGGGAAGGGAAGTGCAGGAGGTCGGGGGTGCCGGGTCTGCTGTGTCCTCCATTGGAGGACGAGGAGGGTACGGCACAGCTGCTGCGGGGGGGAGGGGGGGGGTGTAAGGAGGGGGGGGGAGGCATTGCGTGCGGCCGGCGATCGGTTTACTGCCATTTATACCCCACGCAGGAGGATGGCGCTCCGATGTCCCTTTTTGCTGAGATCTCTCGTTTTTCCTGCAGGTGGATCGCCTGAAAAATGACCATTGAGGACCTGACAGTCGGCTACACAGACAGACAATCCCATCCAATCGAACGCAACTTCCAGGCCTCTTATTTGGACCCCAGTCGGCCGGTCACCTTCTCGGTGGCTGCAGCACCCATGCCGTCTGACTGCGGTGAGTGCGGGGGGCGGTCCTCTGCTGTGGAACCTTTTATTTAGGGGCCGGTTCACACACTGCCATTTAAAAAAAATTTTTTTTTTCTGCATCCAAAAAACGCACAGAAAGTCGGTGATCTGGTTGTCAGTATCATTGTTCACATCAGGGCTTACAGCTCCGGTGCGTTTCGGTTGCAGAAAAAAGTAGAACAGGCTGCGTTTTTCCTGTACAGAACTGGACTGGAATGAGGTAAAACGTATCAAAAACACACTGGAACATGCTAAAAATGCACTGGAACATACCAAAACGCATCAAACACGCACTGGAACATACCAAAACGCATCAAACACGCACTGGAACATACCAAAACGCATCAAACACGCACTGGAACACACCAAAACGCATCAAACACGCACTGGAACACACCAAAACGCATCAAACACGCACTGGAACACACCAAAACGCATCAAACACGCACTGGAACATACCAAAACGCATCAAACACGCACTGGAACATACCAAAACGCATCAAACACGCACTGGAACAGGCAAAATGCATCAAACACGCACTGGAACACACCAAAACGCATCAAACACGCACTGGAACATGCCAAAAATGCACTGGAACATACCAAAACGCATCAAACACGCACTGGAACATACCAAAACGCATCAAACACGCACTGGAACATACCAAAACGCATCAAACACGCACTGGAACACACCAAAACGCATCAAACACGCACTGGAACACACCAAAACGCATCAAACACGCACTGGAACATACCAAAACGCATCAAACACGCACTGGAACATACCAAAAATGCACTGGAACATACCAAAACGCATCAAACACGCACTGGAACATACCAAAACGCATCAAACACGCACTGGAACACACCAAAACGCATCAAACACGCACTGGAACAGGCCAAAAATGCACTGGAACATACCAAAACGCATCAAACACGCACTGGAACATACCAAAAATGCACTGGAACATACCAAAACGCATCAAACACGCACTGGAACACACCAAAACGCATCAAACACGCACTGGAACACACCAAAACGCATCAAACACGCACTGGAACATGGCAAAAATGCACTGGAACATACCAAAACGCATCAAACACGCACTGGAACACACCAAAACGCATCAAACACGCACTGGAACATGGCAAAAATGCACTGGAACATACCAAAACGCATCAAACACGCACTGGAACATACCAAAACGCATCAAACACGCACTGGAACATACCAAAAATGCACTGGAACATACCAAAACGCATCAAACACACACTGGAACATACCAAAACGAATCAAACACACACTGGAACACACCAAAACGCATCAAACACGCACTGGAACACACCAAAACGCATCAAACACGCACTGGAACACACCAAAACGCATCAAACACGCACTGGAACACACCAAAACGCATCAAACGCACTGGAACATACCAAAACGCATCAAACACGCACTGGAACATACCAAAACGCATCAAACACGCACTGGAACATGCCAAAAATGCACTGGAACATACCAAAACGCATCAAACACGCACTGGAACATGCCAAAAATGCACTTGAACATACCAAAACGCATCAAACACGCACTGGAACATACCAAAACGCATCAAACACGCACTGGAACATACCAAAACGCATCAAACACGCACTGGAATATACAAAAACGCATCAAACACGCACTGGAACGTGCCAAAAATACATTAATGATGTGCATCCAGAAACGTATCTGGACTGCGTTTCTATGGTGGGAGCCGGGCCTAAGGGCCAGTTCACACTCCATGCGTTTCATGTGCTTCTTTTCCGCATCCAAAACGCACAAAAAGTCGGTGATAGGATTGTCAGTGTCATAGTTCCCATCAGCATTTGCAGTTCCGGTTGCAGAAAAAAAAAATGTAGAACAGGCGGCATTTTTTTTCTCACAGAACTGTATTGGAACGCGGTAAAGTGCATCGGAAACGCACCGGAACGCACACGTCCCTATTGAAATTGAAGAAAAAGAGAGGAGGAAAAACTGAACAGCATCAAAAACGCACCGGCACGCACCAAAAACGCACATGCGTAAATGCATCCGGACTGCGTTTCTATGGCGTGAACCGGCTATAAGGCGAGGTCCACACCTATGCTGGACAGAATAAAACGCATCAAAAGCGCACTCCATGCTTTTCTGCAGCGTCTCCATTGAAGTCTATGGAACCAAAAGCGCCAACGTTTTGCATTTAAAAAAAACAAAGTCCCCGCCCCTTTCCAAAAAACGCAGCGGGGTGAAACGCGGAGATGTGAACCCGTCCCATAGGAAATCATGTTACATGGACTGCTGTGCGTTTCTGGACAACGCTTAGATGTGAACCTAGACTAAGGCGCGGTCCACACCTATGCGGTTTGTGTTTGCTCCGTTTCTGCAGCGCTTTTTGCGGTGCGTCGTGTTTTCGCACTTGCATTTTTGATGAGTTTTTATATGCTGTGTGTTTTTTTTTTTTTTTTTTTGCCTGCTTGTTGCTGGGCGGATTAAAACGCATCCAAAACACACTGCATGCATTTCTGCGGCTTCTCCATTGAAGTCTATTGAACCAAAAAATATGTAAAAAAACGTTTTGCGCCGCTACTAGAAAAGATGCGACTATCGGGACAGCAACGCACACCCGGCTATACTGCTAGCAAAAAAAAAAGAAATCGAAAATGGCTGTTGCGCTAATCGCAATAATGCCGCAGACATTCCAAGACAAATCATGAGATGAGAAGACAATAGATTATTATTATTATTATTCAGGATGACGTCATGACGTCACAATATATTAGTATACAGGATGGCGTCATGACGTCACAATATATTATTATACAGGATGGCGTCATGACGTCACAATATATTAGTATACAGGATGGCGTCACAATATATTAGTATACAGGCTGGCGTCATGACGTCACAATATATTAGTATACAGGCTGGCGTCATGACGTCACAATATATTAGTATACAGGATGGCGTCATGACGTCACAATATATTATTATACAGGATGGCATCATGATGTCACAATATATTAGTATACAGGATGGCGTCATGACGTCACAATATATTATTATACAGGATGGCGTCATGACGTCACAATATATTATTATACAGGATGGCATCATGACGTCACAATATATTATTATACAGGATGGCGTCATGACGTCACAATATATTATACAGGATGGCGTCATGACGTCACAATATATTATTATACAGGACGGCGTCTTGACGTCACAATATATTATTATACAGGATGGCGTCTTGACGTCACAATATATTAGTATACAGGATGGCGTCATGACGTCACAATATATTATTATACAGGATGGCGTCATGACGTCACAATATATTATTATAGAGGATGACATCACAATATATTATTATACAGGATGGCGTCATGACGTCACAATATATTATTATACAGGATTTATGGCGCCAACAGTTTGCTCAGCGCTTTACAATATAACGGGAGACAATACAGCAACAATACAGTTCAATACAAGAGGGTTAGGACAGCCTGATCCTGGGAGCTTACAATCTAGGAGGGAGGGGCTAGTGGTACAAAAGGTAATAACTGTGGGGGATGGACTGGTTGGAAGAATAGAAGATTCCTTTATTAGCTGACGGCAGGATAGGCTTCCCTGAAGAGATCGGTTTTCAGAGATCGCCTAAAAGTGGGCAGAGTAGGCGATAGTCTGATAAATTGGGATAGAGAGTTCCAGAGGATGGGGGAAGCTCTGGAGAAGTCCTGGAGACAAGCATGGGAGGAGGAGACGAGGGAGCTAGAGAGTAGGAGGTCGTGGGAGGAGCGGAGAGGATGGTTTGGGGTATGTAAGTAGACAAAGTAATACGCCAGAACATGATCCATAAATGGAAGGAATATGGGAGTGAAGGAAAGGTGAAATAATAATAAAGGTCCAAAATGAGGACCAAAAAGGTGTCACAGATAATAAACCGCGACTGTGGGCAAAACGCACGGAAATGATCCGGGAAGAATGAAATATGAACTGAATCCCAGTAATAGCGGGACATAGGAGCCCGTCATCACATACGTGACATAACGTGACACAACGCGAATACAACGGATGAGAAAGTGGAGCAAAATGTGAAAAATACTAAATGAAGAGATGAATGTGAAAAGTGGACAAACCGTGTGTCACCGAAGAATGACCATCACAACGCGCAGCGCGGCCAAAAAATGTGACCGTGCGACTAAAGGGCCATAACACATCAAACGGTCATGTGACCTGAAACAACTGATAAGTGACCATATAAATCCCACCAATCAATGCAGCGAACATGTGTGTGTATGTATATATATGAGTACAGCTAGTAGAACACGCGATGCGTTCGCTACATTGATTGGTGGGACTTATATGGTCACTTATCAGTCGTTTCAGGTCACATGACCGTTTGATGTGTTATGGCCCTCTAGTCGCACGGTCACTGCGATTGTCAGATCATGGGCAGCGATTCTCCGCACATCCAGAGTGTAAAGGCTGTCAGCCGGGTTCACACCGATGCGGTGTGGAACTTGCAGCGTATTCCGCACCGCATCAGAATCGCACCCCGTTCATGTGAACCGCTGCGGGTGTGTATGTGATGTTAACACCCCGAAATTGGTCTGCAAAACGTGGTGCAATGTGCAGAATCGGATCGCAGAGCTGTGAATACCCGTGCGATCCGATTCCAGTGCGGACCCAAAAATAGGGTCCTGCAGCTTTTTGGTGAGCTGCGATTAGAGCCATACAGAAAGTACGCCTCCGATCGCACCGCACACAGATTGCATGTGATTGGCAGAGGAATGCGGTGCGGTTCCTGTGTGAATCACATGCGATATACTGCACCGCATATATGTGAACCCGGGCTCATATGTTTCATATTTGCCACAAAAAAAATGCGACTTCAGACACATAAAGGTTCCTTCACTACTTTGATTCGACTTCAGTGCAACTTTGATGCTACTTGAGTGCCTGAGAGTGGAAAGTCGCATCAGAATCACACTATGTGAACAGAACTGTCATATTTCCTATTGACAAAACAAAAATGCGACTTTGGACACATAAAGGTTCCTTCACTACTTTTGATGTTCCTTTAGTGTCGGAGAGTGAAAAGTCGCACTACATGAACAGAACTGCCATACTTTTCCTATTCGCCATAGCAAAAGTGCGACTTGGATCACATAAAGATTCCTGTACTGCTTTGATGCGACTTCAGTGCAACTTTGATGCTACTTGAGTGCCCGTGAGTGAAAAGTCGCATCAGAGTCGCACTACATGAACAGAACTGCCATACTTTTCCTATTCACCATAACAAAAACTGCGACACATAAAGGTTCCTGCACTACTTTGATGCGACTTGAATGGCAGTGAGTGAAAAATCGCATCCGAGCCACACTACATGAACAGAACTGCCATACTTTTCATATTCGCCTTAGCAAAAGTGCGACTTCGGTCACATAAAGATTCCTGTACTACTTTGATGCGACTTTAGTGCAACTTTGATGCTGCTTGAGTGCCAGTGAGTGAAAAGTCGCATCAGAGTTGCACTACATGAACAGAATTGTTATACTTTTCCTATTCGCCATAACAAAAGTGCGACTTGGGTCACATAAAGGTTCCTGTACTACTTTAATGCGACTTTGATGTGACTTCAGTGCCAGCGAGTGTAAAGTTGCATCAATGTTGCATCAAGTGTGTGGACAGAACTGTCCTATTTCCTATTCACCATAACAAAAATGCGACTTTGGACACATAAAGGTTCCTGCAGTACTTTGATGTTCCTTTAGTGTCGGAGAGTGAAAAGTCGCTTTTAAAGTCGCACTACATGAACAGAACTGCCATACTTTTCATATTCGCCTTAGAAAAAGTGCGACTTGGATCACATAAAGATTCCTGTACTACTTTGATGCCACTCCAGTGCAACTTTGATGCTACTTGAGTGGCAGAGAGTGGAAAGTTGCATCAATGTCGCACTATGTGAACAGAACTCTCATATTTCCTATTGATAAAACAAAAATGCTGACTTTTTAACACATAAAGGTTCCTGCACCACTTTGATGCAACTTCAGTGCCAGAGAGTGTAAAGTTGCATCAATGTCGCATCAAGGTCACACTGTGTGAACAGAACTGTCATACTGTTCCTACTGACAAAACAAAAATGCGACTTTGGACACAAAAATATTCCTGCACTACTTTGATGTTCCTTTAGTGTCAAAGTCGCACATTTGTTTTGTCAATAGGAAAGTATGACAGTTCTGTTCACGGAGTGCGACTTTGATGCAACTTTACACTCTCTGGCACTCAAGTAGCATCAAAGTTGCATCAAAGTAGTACAGGAACCTTTATGTGACCTAAGTTGCATTTTTGTTGTGGAGAATAGGAAAAGTATGGCAGTTCTGTTCATGTAGTGCGACTCAGATGAAACTTTTCACTCATTGCCACTCAAGTCGCATCAAAGTAGTGCAGGAACCTTTATGTGTCTAAAGTCACATTTCTGTTACGGCGAACAGGAAAAGTATGTCAGTTCTGTTCATGTAGTACGACTTTAAAGCGACTTTTCACTCCGACACTAAAAGGGACATCAAAGTTGCATCAAAGTAGTGCAGGAACCTTTTATATGTCCAGAGAGTGAAAAGTCGCTTTAAAGTCGCACTACATGAACAGAACTGCCATACTTTTCCTATTCACCGTAACAAAAAATGCGACTTTAGACACATAAAGGTGCCTGCACTACTTTGATGCGACTTTAGTGGCAATAAGTGAAAAGTCGCATCCAAGTCGAACTACATGAACAGAACTGCCATACTTTTCCTATTCGCTCCCCCCCCCCCCCCAAATGCATATAAAAAAAAAACTGCAGCGTTTTCGGTGCGGGTCCATTAAAGTCTATTATATGAAAAACTTAATCTGTAGGGGAAAAAAAAGTCCCCGGTCCTTTAAAAAAAAAAACAACAAAAAAACGCAGCGGCTCCAAAAGCATAGATGTGAAGCAGGTCGATGGGAAATTGTTATTGGACTTTGCGTTCCTGCAAAATGCAGAGGTGTGAGCCACGCCCCAATCAGTTGTGGTCCTCATGTTCCTGGGAGGAGACTTAGGTCATGTGTACATGTGTGATTTTTTTTTTTTTTCCATAGAATTTTCCTTTTTTGACCCGAATGATGCCTCGTGTCAGGATATCCTGTTCGATCCGAGCACCACGGTCTCCGAACTCTTCGCTATATTGAGGCAATGGGTTCCTCAGGTTCAGCAGAGCATTGATGTCATTGGGCACGAGGTATTCTCTCTTCCTGTGTAATGTACGCTGCTTTATGGTATTGCTGAGAAAAGATACAGTAGAAGTTTAAGTTGCTTTTATTTTTGCCCTCCCCCCCCCCCCCCCCCCATACCTCTTTAAGACCCATTGATGTCATCACTGGGTCTCTCTGCCGGCCTTTCCTCTGACTTTTGGTGGTAAAGTCCGGCAGGCTCCTATCAGACATGCGTGGGACAAATCTAGATCTATTCTCAGACAGAAAAAGTTAACAAAAAAAAAAAAAAAAACGAATATTAAAAAAAAATGGACAAAAGGGCCCCCTGCCTTTGATACACTTTTTGAAAACATTATATGAAAGAACACATCCCTGTAGATCTGCTCATCAGTTGTCTGAGCATGCCTGTCTAAAAGGATGCTGGGCGTGTGTTCTTTCATATAATACTCTGGAACAGCATGATTGATGGCAGAGAAAGGTAATACTTGACAGTGACGGGCCAACAAATACATTACCTTTTTAAAAGCATTATATGATAGAACACTTCCCTGTAGATCTGCTCATCAGTTGTCTGAGCATGCCTGTCTAAAAGGATGCTGGGCGTGTGTTCTTTCATATAATACTCTGGAACAGCATGATTGATGGCAGAGAAAGGTAATACTTGACAGTGACTGGCCAACAAATACATTACCTTTTTAAAAGCATTATATGATAGAACACTTCCCTGTAGCTCTGCTCATCAGTTGCCTGAGCATGCTTGTCTAAAAGGATGCTGGGTGCGTGTTCTTTCATATAATGCTCTGCAGCAGCTTGATTGATGCCAGAAAAAGGTAATACCTGAGAGTGACGGGCCAACAAATACAATACCTTTTTAAAAGCATTATATGAAAGAACACTTCCCTGTAGATCTGCTCATCAGTCGCCTGAGCATGCCTGTCTGAAAGGATGCTGGGTGTGTGTTCTTTCATATAATACTCTGGAACAGCATGATTGATGGCAGGGAAAGGTAATACCTGAGAGAGAGAGAGAGAGAGAGACAGGCCAATAAATAAATTACCTTTTTAAAAGCATTATATGAAAGAACACTTCCCTGTAGATCTGCTCATCAGCTGCCTGAGCATGCTTGTCTAAAAGGATGCTGGGTGCGTGTTCTTTCATATAATGCTCTGTAACTGCATAATTCATAGCAGAGAAAGCTAAAAACCATGAGAGGCAGGCCAATAAATATATGGATCAGAATGAGAGGGGATTGATGATGATTGAAGTCCTTCATACAGGAAATGAAGGCTCCAGATGGCAGGTGCATCTTCATGATGATGAGCAGATTTACAGGGATGTCTAAAGGAATTCTGGGAATATGTTTTTGTTTAATGCTCTGGAACGGCATGATTGATAGCAGAGAAAGCTAATAACTGTGAGAGGCAGACCAACAAATACATTACCTTTTTAAGAGCATTATAGGCAAGAACACATCCCTGTAAATCTGCTCACCAGTTGCTTGAGCATACATTTCTAAAAGGATGCCGGGCATGTGTTTTTTCATATAATGCTCTCTAACGGCATGATTGATAGCCGAGAAAGCTAAAAACTATTTGAGAGGCAGGCCAACAAATACATTACCTTTCTAAAAGCATTATATGAAGGAACAAATCCCTGTAAATCTGCTCATTAGTTGCTTGAACATGCATGTCTAAAGGGATGCTGGGTGTGTGTTCCTTCATTTAATGCTCTGGAACAGCATGATTGATAGCACAAAAAGCTCATAACTGTGAGAGGCAGTCCAACAAATACATGATCTTTTAAGACCATTATATGAAAGAACACATGCCCAGAATCCCTTTAGACATTCCTGTAAATCTGCTCATCAGTTGCCTGAGCATGGACGTGTTCTTTCATTTAATGCTCTTAAAGGTCATGTATTTGTTGGCCTGCCTGTCACAGTTTTTAGCTTTCTCTGCCATCAATCATGCTATTCCAGAGCATTAAAAGAAAGAACACGCGCCCAGAATCCCTTCTGACATCCATGCTCAGTCAACTGATGAGCAGATTTACATGGATGTTTAAAGGGATTCTGAACACATGCCCAGAATCCCTTTAGACATCCCTGCAAATCTGCTCATCAGTTTCCTGAGCATGCCTGTCTAGAAGGATGCTGGGCATGTGTTCTTTCATATAATGCTGAAGCAGGCCAACAAATATATGCATCAGGAGGAGAGGGGATCAATGATGATTGAAGTCCTTCATACAGGAAATGAAGGCTCCAGATGACAGGTGCAGCTTCAAAGGGTTGTGATGTGTAGAAGCGACTTTGTGGAGAATTTGGGGTTATGCGATTCAGCACAGGAGGAGTCCCAGCATGCCTTGCGACACACATCACAGGCAACTGTTCATTTTTCATTTGAACTTTTACGCTCCATTCACACCAGTACGACCACTAAGTTCTGGTAAAATAAAAAATTAAATAAACCATAAATACAATTCCAAAAATAAATATCCAGAAATTAGTGTCCAAATGTAAATAAATGATAGTCCACCAAAGTATCTCAATCCAATGTATCCAAGTTTAATCCTCTATTCCGGACCACGTGATACCTAAAAAAAAAGTAACTATAATAATGTAACACCTTCAAAAACCTCACAGAAATGTATATACTATATCAGTGCAAACTAAATATATGTACACAAAAATATACACACACCGCGTTCTAAATGATTCTGCAGATGATATTTCCTCATTTCCCTCAATAATTGATGTAAATATCAGTCGGCAGAATTCTCAGGTGACAACTAGAAGAGGACAATTCACATTTTATTGAACGAACCTCCTAATGATAACAGGATTTGTGTTCCGGATTATTCCGCACAGGAAGTTTCCAAACACTTTCTAGGTTGTAAAGAACTGAAAATTGTCATTTGTTGTGTTTGCAGCAAATTTACTGAAATCAAAAGCTATTTCAATCCAACTTTTCCCAACATTGTAACTTTGTAACCATTTGAAGCGGTCACGTTACATTGTAACATAGGAGCCCTTATCTGATAGCAGATCACAAGTCTGGCATCCATTGAACTTGGCAGTTTTTGGACAGTTTCTGCTGGAATTTGTTTGCAAGATGTCAGAATCGCCTCCCAGAGCTGCTGTTTGGATGTAAACTGCCTCCCACCCTCATAGATCTTTTGCTTGAGGATTCTCCGAAGGTTCTCAATAGGATTGAGGTCGGGGGAGGATGGAGGCCACACCATGACTTTCTCTCCTTTTATCCCCATAGCAGCCATTGATGCGGAGGTATTCTTTGCAGCATGAGATGGTGCGTTGTCATGCATGAAGATGATTTTATTACGGAAAGCATAGTCCTTCCTTCTGTACCAGGGAAGAAAGTGGTCAGTCATAAACTCCACATACTTTGCAGAGGTTATCTTTACACCTTCGGGGATCCTAAAGGGGCCGACCAGCTCTGTTCCCATGATTCCGGCCCAAAACATGACTCCACCACCGCCTTGCTGACGTCGCAGTCTTGTTGGAACAGGGTGGCCGTCCACCAACCATCCACTACTCCATCCATCTGGACCATCCAGGGTTGCACGGCACTCATCAGTGAACAGGACTGTTTGAAAATGAGTCTTCATGTATTTTTCTGCCCAATGCAGCCGTTTCTGCTTGTGAGCATTGGTTAGTGGTGGCCGAATAGAAGGTTTCTGCACAGTTGCAGGACTCTGGAGGACTCTACACCTTGATGTCCGCGGGACTCCAGAGGCACCAGCAGCTTCAAATATCTGTTTGCTGCTATGTAATGGGATTTTAGCAGCTGCTCTCTTGATCCGATGCATGGATCTGGCAGAAATCTTCCTCAATGTGCCTTTATCTGCACCAACCCGTCTGTGCTCTGAATCAGCCACAAATCTCTTCATAGTGCGATGATCACGCTGACGTTTTCCTGAAATATCGAATGTTTTCATCCCTCGTCCAAGGCATCGAACTATTTCACTCTTTTCCGCAGCAGAGAGATCCTTTTTCTTCCCCATATTGATTGAAAATGGCGCTCTGCTTAATAATGTGGAACGCCGTCCTTTAGGAGTTTTTCCTTCAATTGGGCTCACCGACCAATCTAATGATCACAGGTGTCCCAGATCAAAAGAGCCCTGACACACAATGCCATCCATGAGTTACACTGAGAAACAAAAGATTTCATCTTTGTGACACTTACATAGAATTTGCATAATAATTTGGAACAGGGTGTGTATATATCCAGATTCAACTGTGAGTAACACGTGAATCATGCAAATATCACTTTGTATACAATCCAATAAAAAAAAAACAAAACCAATAAATCCAAAAATATATATATATAAATATGTATACCAGATTTAATTGTGAGTGACATGTGAATCGTGCAAAAAAAATCACTCTGTGTACACTCCAACGTGAACAATTGTGTACACAAACCACAAAAAAAAATTGCAATTAAAAAATATATCTAATAATATAAAATAAATAAAGAGAGACAGATCAATCAATCAATCAATCGATCAATCAATGAAGTGATCACCTCTAAATGGTAAGATTAAATGCAATCACCCTCATGGAGTAATATCAAGCTTCGCGGGATGTTCTGATGTACACAGCAGTCGCTTCCATTCACTGTATATATAGTGACCTTCAAATCTCCATATTCCTCATAAAGGTAGAAAAGAGACCCGTGTAGCATATATATATATAAAGGATATAGAGACATTTAACCACATGTCGCCCAGCCACTGTAGAAATATGGCGGCAGGGCGGCACGGGCAGGCAAAATCACGTTTTAAAACGTGTGTTTTGTAAACAGGTAGGGGGCGCGCGCGAGGCGCGCCGCCGCCCTACCTGTCCCGCCGATCGCAGCCGCGGATGTCAGTCGCCGGGTCACAGCCGGTCCTTACCGGCTATCTCTCGGCGGCAATCAGTGACAGAGAGCACAGCTGCAGTAGCTGTGCTTTCTGTCACTTCCCTGACAGCTCGAGCACAAGCTGATCGGGACAGAAGAGTTTCTCTCTCCCGATCAGCCTGTCTCCATCCAGTACACCCCCCCCCCCTAGTAAAACACTCCCCTCACACAGATAACCCTTAAAAAAAAAAATAAAGTTAACCCCTTCCTCCCCAGTGCCATTAGTACAGTGTCAGTGTTTTTTTTTTTTTTTGCACTTATCACTGTATTGGTGTCACTGGGGATGTCAGTGACCCCAAGTCAGTTCACCCCCCCCTCAGTGTCAGAATGTCCGCCGCAGTCCCGCCATAAGTCACTGATCGCCGCCATTATTAGTATAAAAAAAACTAAAAATCCCAGTATCTTTCCCGCCATTTGTAAACGCTATAACTTTCACGTAAACCAATTAATTTACACGTATTGGGTTTTTTTTTTTTAGCAAAGACGTCGCAGAATGCATTTTGGCAGAAATAAATGACTAAATTTGATTTTATAATTTTTTTTACTGGACATGTTTTATAGCAAAAAGTCCAAAATATTGTTTTTTTTTCCTTAAAATTGTCAGCCTTTTTTTTTTATAGCGCAAAAAATAACAACCGGCACAGGCGATCAAATACCACCGAAAGAAAGCTCAATTTGTGCGGAAAAAAAGGATGTAAATTTCATTTATGTACCGTATTGCATGACCGCACAATTGTCCGTTAAACTAGCGCAGCGCTGTATAGCAGAAAAATGGCGTAAATTGCAGTATCTCTCCCATAGTTTGTAGACGCTATAACTTCACACAAAGCAATCAATATACACTTATTGGGATTTTTTTTACCAAAAACATGGAGCAGAATACATTTTAGCCTAAATTTATAACCAACTTGGAGTTTACTATATATTTTTGATAGCTTAAAGTAAAAAATATCGTTTTTCTTCAAAATTTTTGGCCTTTTTTTGGTCATAGCGTGAAAAATAAAAAGCGCACAGGTGATCAAATACCACCGAAAGAAAGCTCTATTTGTGTGAAAAAAAGGATGTAAATTTTGTTTGGGTGCAGCGTTGCATGACCGCGCAATTATCAGTTGAATTAGTGCAGCGCCGAGTAGCAAAAAGAGGCGTGGTCATTAAGGGGGGGGGTAAATCCTCAGGAGGGGGAGGGGTTAATATATTAGTGAATGTTTTCCTGCAGCAGTCACATCCAAGTCGCACCCATCCAAAGTTGTGTCAAAGTTGTGCTCCAAAGTCGCACAACGTTGGGGTCGTACTCAGGGGGTGTGTTTACCACAAGGCATTTGCCTAGGGCAGCATTTTTCAGGGGGGGCAGCACCACTCCTCGGAAGAAGGGACCCATGCGGCACGGGGACCAGGTGGGATCTGAGAGAGGCTGCGGACTGCTTGTAGGTGTATGAAGAGCCTCAGAGACTCTCATTCCAGGGGATGTCTGGAGCTGTGAAGGTGAGTCTCTTTCTCTCACTGGGGGGGTGACTGGTAATGGAGGGTGGTGGTAGTGGAAGGCTTTCTCAGGTAGGGGGGTCAGGGGGGAGGTGGTGTTGGTTGGTGACGATCTATCCGTGGGAGGGGGGGCGCCGATTATTGTGTTGTCTAGAGCAGCACAAAACCTAAATGCCCCCCTGATTGTACTGGTGTGAAAATGTACAGTTGGCTGTGCTGTGTGTCGCAAGGCATGCTGGGACTCCTTTTTGAAGCCTTGGGACGTAGACGAGTCGATCTCTGCGATTTCTGGCGGTTCGGGGATCTTCGTTCTCACTTCTCTCTGTTACATTGTAGATCCTGAAGCGAGGATGTAACGTCAATGACCGGGACGGGCTGACAGACATGACTCTCCTACATTACACCTGCAAGTCCGGGGCGCAGGGGATCGGTGAGGATGCTGGTCGCTATGGACTCCTGGCGATCGATTTTCTAGCAATTTTTGGACTAATGACTGGTGTCGAGTATAGTCACAGCTCAGTAACCCCCTCATGGCTGACATAAAACAATTGTTACAGCAGACGTCCGTGTCCCCGCTGCAGTTGGGGGTTTTGCAGAGCAGCGTTGGCAGCTTTGCACATGCTCAGTTTTCAGTGAGGGATCATGGCTGAGCATTTCCTCCCTGTCGGTTCTGAGCAGCCCATGTGACTATAGAGTCACTCATGTGGGCGTGTACACAGTGGTAAAGGACTTCCTCCCTCCCTCCCCCCTCCTTCTCCATGCCCACTACCCAGCTAAGCATAATGGGGGGGTGGGATATTACATCTTGATTGATGGAGGCTTCACATCCATGTTATTCTAATGCCAGCCATAGATGGGTCAAAAATCGGCTGATTTTTCGCACCGTTAGTGGGTTAATTGGTCGGCTGTTTTTTGCACATTTTTTTTATCGGGCATGTTGGAAAAGTCACAGCCGATTTTCCCGGCAATGATGGGCAAATCGGCCGATCGTTTTACCGATTAAAAAAAAAAAGGGCATGAGCCGTGACCTGCAAGAAGAAGAAGAATTCCAGTCCGCTATTAGATACATTGTTGCAACCGCAAGACTTTTCATATAAAATATAATAGCAGACTGGAATTCTTAGGGACAGAAGTAATTATGGGGTTAAATGCCAGTCATGGATTTTTTTTTTTACCGTTGGTAGTAACGTTGGCCGATCGACCAACCGATTTTTTTCATTTTTTTTTTTTTTTTTTTTTTAAATGGCCGGTTTTCGACCCGTTTATGGCCTGCTTAAGACACAGCTCTCCAAACGTGTAACCAAAGGGCCAGTGTACTGTCCTTCAGACTTTAGGGGGCTAGTGGGAGTAAACAATGCCCCACCTTTGGTATCAGTTGGAGGAATACTGCTCCATCATTGGTGTCAGTGGGAGGAATAGTGCCCCATCATTGGTGTCAGTGGGAGGAATAGTGCCCCATCATTGGTGTCAGTGGGAGGAATAGTGCCCCGTCATTGGTGTCAGTGGGAGGAATAGTGTCCCATCATTGATGTCAGTGGGAGGAATAGTGCCCCGTCATTGGTATCAGTGGGAGGAATAGTGTCCCATCATTGGTGTCAGTGGGAGGAATAGTGCCCCATCATTGGTGTCAGTGGGAGGAATAGTGCCCCATCATTGGTGTCAGTGGGAGGAATAGTGCCCCACCTTTGGTATCAGTGGGAGGAATAGTGTCCCATCATTGATGTCAGTGGGAGGAATAGTGCCCCGTCATTGGTATCAGTGGGAGGAATAGTGCCCCATCATTGGTGTCAGTGGGAGGAATAGTGTCCCATCATTGGTGTCAGTAGGAGGAATAGTGCCCCATCATTGGTATCAGTGGGAGGAATAGTGCCCCATCATTGGTGTCAGTGGGAGGAATAGTGCCCCATCATTGGTGTCAGTGGGAGGAATAGTGCCCCATCATTGGGGTCAGTGGGAGGAATAGTGCCCCATCATTGGTGTCAGTGGGAGGAATAGTGCCCCATCATTGGTGTCAGTGGGAGGAATAGTGCCCCATCATTGGTGTCAGTGGGAGGAATAGTGCCCCATCATTGGTATCAGTTGGAGGAATAGTGCCCCATCATTGGTGTCAGTGGGAGGAATAGTGCCCCATCATTGGTGTCAGTGGGAGGAATAGTGCCCCATCATTGGTGTCAGTGGGAGGAATAGTGCCCCATCATTGGTGTCAGTGGGAGGAATAGTGCCCCATCATTGGTGTCAGTGGGAGGAGGAAAAGTGCCCCTTTGTTGGTGTCAGTGGGAGGAATAGTGCCCCGTCGTGGGTGTCATTGGGAGGAATAGTGCCCCTTTGTTGGTGTCAGTGGGAGGAATAGTGCCCCTTCGTTGGTGTCAGTGGGAGGAATAGTGCCCCATCGGTGGTGTCAGTGGGACACATAGTTGCAGCGCCCGCTCTCACACACGTGTGGTCTGCTCTCTCTCACACACGTGTGGTCTGCTCTCTCTCACACACGTGTGGTCTGCTCTCTCTCACACACGTGTGGTCTGCTCTCTCTCACACACGTGTGGTCTGCTCTCTCTCACACACGTGTGGTCTGCTCTCTCTCACACACGTGTGGTCTGCTCTCTCTCACACACGTGTGGTCTGCTCTCTCTCACACGTGTGGTCTGCTCTCTCTCCCACACGTGTGGTCTGCTCTGCTCTCTCTCCCACACGTGTGGTCTGCTCTGCTCTCTCTCACACACGTGTGGTCTGCTCACACACACAGGGGACGCAGATACGGCAGCCAAGTTTGCTTCTCATCTGATTGACATCGGGGCGGATATAAGCCTGAGAAGCCGCTGGACCAACATGAACGCCCTGCACTACGCCTCATACTTCGACGTCCCGGAGTTGGTCCACGTCATCCTGAAAGCTTCCAAACCAAAAGGTAAGAGGAGCTTCTAGGGGGCCGAAGATGGGAAATGACCCTTCAGAACCCTTGGAAAGGGCTTGGCCACGCGGACGGCTGTAGGTGGTCTTCACTGACTCCATGCTAAGCACTGCCTGCAGGAGATGCACCGTCCAAGCTGGATCCAGTGCTGAGCACGGTGTCAGAGCATTTCCATCCGCTGATATGTACAGTTGTGCTCCAAAGTCTCCCTCCTCTGGCAGAAATTGTGGAATTTTGGCATTGATGGTGAAAATCTGACTGATCCTGCCAAAAATCTGTCTTTTATTGAAGGATAGTGATGATAGGAAGCCATTTATGATCACATCGTTGTTTGGCTCCTTTTTTAAATCCTAATAACAGAAATCCCCAAATGGCCCGGATCAGAAGTCTCCGCCCCCGGATCAGAAGTCTCCGCCCCCTGGGATGTTCGGCCTTGGTACAGACACACAAGGGGACACACACAGGGCACAATGGCAATTAAAAGGTTAATTTCCCACATATGTGACTTTTTTAAATTGCAATTAGTATCTGTGTATAAATAGTCAATGGGTTTGTTCGCTCTCACGTGGATGCAGGATATACTGAGCCATGGGGAGCAGATAAGAACTGTCAAAGGACCTGCGTAACAAGGGCATGGAACTTTAAAAAGATGGAAAAGGATATAGAAAGATATTGAAAGCCTTGAATAGGCCAGTCAGTGCTGTTCAATCACCTATTAAGAAGTGGAAAGTTCAGGGATCTCTTGATACCAAGCCAAGGTCAGGTAGACTGAGAAAGATTGCAGCCATAACTGCCAGAAGAATTGTTCGGGATACAAAGAAAAAACCCCACAAGTATCCTCAAGAGAAATACAGGCTGCTCTGGGAAAAGATGGTGTGTTTTTTTTTTTTTTTCAAGCAGCACAATACGACATACTTGAACAAAAATGAGCTGCATGGTGGAGTTGCCAGAAAGAAGTCTTTATGGAGCCAATGTCCCACAAAAGCCCGGTGAGGTGTGTCAAGGTGTCGTCGGGCATATTGTAACCAGGATTTTTTGCCAAAAAGAAGCCTTTACTGCTGCAACAAAGCCCGGTTACAATATGCCCGACAACACCTTGACACGCCTCACCGGGCTTTTGTGGGACATTGGCTCAGTAAAGACTTCCTTCTGGCAACTCGGCCATGCAGCTCATTTTTGTTGAAGTATGGTTCTATTGTGCTCCTTGAAACAACTGCACCGTCATTTTCCAGAGCCTCCTGTATTTCTCCTGAGGTTACCTGTGGGGGCTTTTTATTTGTATCCCCACCAATTCTTCTGTGATCTTTCTTGGTCTACCTGACCTTGCCTTGGTATCCAGAGATCCCTGAATTTGCCACCTGTTAAGTGATTGAACAGAACTGACTGACATATTCATGGCTTTGGATACCTTTTTTATATCCTTTTCCATCTTTATAAAGTTACCTTGTTACCCAGGTCTTTTGACAGTTCTTTTCTGCTCCCCATGGCTCAGTATCTAGCCTGCTCAGTGCATCCACGTGAGAGCGAACACACTCATTGACTGTTTATACACAGATACTAATTGCAATTTAAAACAGATGTGGGAAATTAACAGTTTAACCCCTTCCAGTCCGGACACTTTTACCCCTCTTCCTGACCAGGGCAATTTTCAGCTTTTAGCGCTATCACGCTTTGAATGACAATTGTGCAGTCATGCAACACTGTACCCAAATGAATTTTTTACCATTTTTTTGAGACAGATAAAGCTTTATTTTGGTGGTATTTATTCACCACTGGGATTTGTATTTTTTTTGCTATGTAAATGAAATGTCCAAAAATTTTGAAAAAAAGTGTTTTTTTTTATAAAATTTTGCAAATAAATAATATTTCATCATAAATCTTAGCCAAAATTTATTCCGTTATCTTTTTAGTAAAAAAAAAAAATCCAAATTAGTTTATAAGCAAAAATTATAATTTTTAAACATTTTTTTTTACATTTTTATTTTATTTTTTTATATTATTTTTTTTTTTTATAATTTTTTTTTTACATACTGTCACCCTAGCAGTAGTGTCACCATGGTGACACTGTACTACTTGTGGGGGGTGATGAAGATTTTTTTTTTTTTACACTGATTGCTTTTACACCCATATAGGATGTAAAAGCAATCATTTCTCTTTCTCTCTGTGTGCATTCTTGCAGCCATTGAGAAGTACTGAGTGAGCTGTGATTGGTCACAGCTTGTCACATGGTACAAGGCTTTTGTGAATAGCCTTGTACCATGTGACCTCTGTGATCATTCACAGATTTCACACGTAGTAAGCAATGATGTCAGAAGTGACATCTTGCTTACTACTTTGCATGTGATCACTGATTGGCCAATCAGTGATCACATAATCGGGACCTCGTACAGAGGTCCCGTCCGACGATCGGTGTTTCACTGTGTCCGGAGGACACAGCGGGCACCGGATCGCGGTGCTGCGCGCTCCCAGGGAGCGCGCACAAGCAGGGTGCTGGGAGACCGTTTATAGATGTCCACCCGACCCTGCAGTGCCACCGTCCGGCCGCTTATATACAACGGCCGGACGGGAGGTGATTAATTGCCATTGTACCCTGTGTGTGTCACCTTGTGGGTCTGTACCAAGGACGAAACATTCCAGGGGGCGGAGACTTCTGATCCGGGCCATTTGGGGATTCCTGTTATCACTGAATTTTCCACTTCTTAATAAGTGATTGAACAGAACTCACTGGCCTATGCAAGGCTTTGGATATCTTTGTATATCCTTTTCCATCTTTATAAAGTTACCTTGTTACGCAGGTCTTTTGACAGTTCTTTTCTGCTTCCCGTATCCCCCTCCCAGCTGTAATAAAGGAAGTGGTTGGGTATGCATGTGCATCGCAGACTCCAGTATGCCCATCCTATGTCATGCATTAGCAGTGCAGGAAGGGGGCGCCGTTCTCCTCCCTGCCCGGGGTGCTGGACAGACTCGTCCCGGTACCCTGTCCATGATTGACCGCACGGACTCGGATAAATTTGCTGAATTGACACTGGCTATCCTTCAACCCAAAAGTCTGGTGGCCTCTAGTGGCAGAAAATAAAACCTGCAGGCTACAGCTCCAGTGTGAAGGTAGGTATTGCAGAAGGAGTTGCTTTTTATACACGGCTCAGAAAATTAAAGGAAGACTTTGTGATCCGAGTCTAGCAGCACGTCAGTGAAACTCCTGGGATATGGATCTGGTCAGGTAAGTCACAGAGGGGGTTGTTCATCAGTTTCAGCTGCTTTGGTGTTCATGAAATGAACAACAGGTGCACTAGATGGGCAATAACGGGACGACCCCCAAAACAGGAATGGTTTTACAGGTGGTGGCCACTGACTTTTTTTTTTTTTTCCCTCCTCATCTTTTCTGACTGTTTTTCACTCGTTTTGCATTTGGCTCGGGTCAGTGTCACTACTGGTAGCATGAGGCCATACCTGGACCCTACAGAGGTTGCACAGGCAGTCCAACTCCTCCAGGATGGCACATCAATACCTGGCACTGCCAGAAGGTTTGCTGTGTCTCCCAGCACAGTCTCAAGAGCATGGAGGAGATTCCAGGAGACGAGAGCATGGAGGAGATTCCAGGAGACGAGAGCATGGAGGAGATTCCAGGAGACGAGAGCATGGAGGAGATTCCAGGAGACGAGAGCATGGAGGAGATTCCAGGAGACAAGAGCACGGAGGAGATTCCAGGAGACGAGAGCATGGAGGAGATTCCAGGAGACAGGCAGTTCCTCTAGGAGGGCTGGACAGGGCCATAGAAGGTCCTTAACCCATCAGCAGGACCGGTATCTGCTCCTTTGTGGAAGGAGGACCAGGATGAGCCCTGCCAGAGCCCTACAAAATGACCTCCAGCAGGCCACTGGTGGGAATGTCTCTGACCAAACAATCAGAAACAGACTTCATGAGGGTGACCTGAGGGCCCGACGTCCTCTAGTGGGCCCTGTGCTCACTGCCCGGCACCATAGAGCTGGATTGGCATTGGCCATTGAACACCAGAATTGGCAGGTCCACCACTGGCACCCTGTGCTTTTCACAGATGAGAGCAGGTCCACCCTGAGCACATGTGACAGACGTGAAAGGGTCTGGAGAAGCCGTGGAGAACGTTCTGCTGCCTGTAACATGGTTCAGCATGACCGTATTGGTGGTGGGTCAGTGATGGTCTGGGGAGGCATCTCCATGGAGGGACACACAGACCTCTACAGGCTAGACAATGGCACCCTGACTGCCATTAGGTATGGGGATGAAATCCTTGGACCCATTGTCAGACCCTACACTGGTGCAGTGGCTCCTGGGTTCCTCCTGGTGCGGTGGCTCCTGGGTTCCTCCTGGTGCGGTGGCTCCTGGGTTCCTCCTGGTGCGGTGGCTCCTGGGTTCCTCCTGGTGCGGTGGCTCCTGGGTTCCTCCTGGTGCAGTGGCTCCTGGGTTCCTCCTGGTGCGGTGGCTCCTGGGTTCCTCCTGGTGCAGTGGCTCCTGGGTTCCTCCTGGTGCGGTGGCTCCTGGGTTCCTCCTGGTGCGGTGGCTCCTGGGTTCCTCCTGGTGCGGCGGCTTCTGGGTTCCTCCTGGTGCGGTGGGTCCTGGGTTCCTCCTGGTGCAGGACAATACCCGGCCTCATGTAGGGAGAGTATGCAGGCAGTTCCTGGAGGATGAAGGAATTGATACCATTGAATGGCCCCCACGCTCACCTGACCTAAATCCAATAGAACCCCTCTGGGATGTCATGTTTCGGTCCATCCGACGCCACCAGGTTGCACCTCAGACTGTCCAGGAGCTCAGTGATGCCCTGGTCCAGATCTGGGAGGAAATCCCCCAGGACACCATCCGTGGTCTCATTAGGACCCTCCCCCGACATTGTCAGGCATGCATACAAGCACGTGGGGGCCACACAGACTACTGAGGACCATTCTGAGTTGCTGCAATGACATTTCACCAACATGGACTGCATCATTTCTTCACTTTGATTTTCGGGGTGTCTTTGAATTCAGTCCTCTGTAGGTCGATCATTTTAAACCAATGATGGGGCGTCCTTACATTCCTCACCCATCCCCCGTCCATGTCAGTATAGAGATCCAGCAGGAGATTCCTCCTCATTCAGATCTCAATGGGGAACAAAGTCTTCCTTTCAGTTATTTGAGCCGTGTACTTTAATAAAAACAAACAAACAAACTTCCTTTGACCTGTTTAGTGAATGTGGAGGTAGTTGCGATTGCACGGTCATGCCGCAGTGTTGAGCTCTCAGCATGTTTGCCTCTCAGGGAGGAAAGTAATCCATGTACATCCGCTGTGACCGTTTAGCTCCCCCGTGTGAATTCCCGCAGTGGAATGGATGTTGTATTTCCTGTGAGATGTCGCAGTTCTGCGTCCCGTCGCCCCGCTGTGACTTTTCTGTTTTCCCTTCAGATGTGGATGCCACCTGCAGTGACTTTGATTTCGGGACGGCGCTGCACATTGCCGCTTCAAACCTGTGCTTGGGAGCCGCCAGATCCCTGCTGGAGAACGGAGCCAATCCCGCCTTCCGGGTAAGAGCGCACACAGACTAATTGGCAAACGTTACCACCTGCGCCGGGGAAGACAAACGGCGAGCCGCTCATTTCCCGACTTCTGATGACTTTGGGGGGAATCGTACGCGGCGTGGAGAGAACGCGGTGGGATTTATTTACCAGCTTCATAGCTTGTGGGATTATCCTCTGCACACCTGAGGGGGGGGGGGGATATGTATAAAAATGTGTTGTGAATGTTTTGGCGAGGAAGTCGCGAATTATCCTTGTAATGTGTGAGATGTCAGGTGGTTTTGTGGCCTTTTGCAGGGCGAATGTAACATTCCCTAACATTCATTAGCCGTATGAATATTCAGACAGAACATTCGACCAGAATAGAAAATAGGCAACACTGGAGGCCCAGAACATCCAGCCAGACGAGGGAATAATATCAGGAAGATCTCCGCCAAGTGTATGGAGATTCCTGGGATCACCACTGACAGTCATGAATGAGCAACTGCAGAGAGTGATCTGATATACAGAATGGATACAATGTTGCAGAGAGTGATCTTATATACAGATTGGATACATTGTGGCAGAGAGTGATCTGATATACAGAATGGATACAATGAGAGAGAGAGAGCGAGAGAGAGAGAGAGAGAGATGGATGATATACAGAATGGATACAATGTTGCAGAGAGTGATCTGATATACAGAATGGATACATTGTTGCAGAGAGAGAGAGAGAGAGAGAGAGAGAGAGAGAGAGAGAGAGAGAGAGAGCGAGCTGATATACAGATTGGATACATTGTGGCAGGGAGTGATCTGGTATACAGAATGGATACAATGTTGCAGAGAGTGATCTGATATACAGAATGGATACATTGTTGCAGAGAGAGAGAGAGAGAGAGAGAGGGCTGATATACAGATTGGATACATTGTGGCAGGGAGTGATCTGATATACAGAATGGATACAATGTTGCAGAGAGTGATCTGATATACAGAATGGATACATTGTTGCAGAGAGTGATCTTATATATAGAATGGATACATTGTTGCAGAGCGTGAACTGATATACAGAATGGATACATTGTTGCAGAGAGTGATCTGATATACAGAATGGATACAATGTTGCAGAGAGTGATCTTATATATAGAATGGATACATTGTTGCAGAGCGTGAACTGATATACTTTATATATTTAGTATTTTTTACACATTTGTTTGTATTCTCCAGCCTGTAATAACAGTTTGGTCATTTTTTTTTAAATATTTGCCAATTAAACCGTAAATGTGAAACAAAATGCTTTCTATATGCAGATAAATCCCAGTTCTTGTTGATGACAGGTGGAGGTAACTCTGGCCGGCTCCTCGGCTCCATTGACCTCCTGCCATGGAAGGGTTAATAGGCGGCACGTTTGGTAGGATGACTGAGTTATAGATCTCCAGTGTAGCTGTGTCCCTATCAGGTGGTGGCAGCAGGTAGCTCCGCCCTCACGCAGTGGTGGTAGCAGGTAGCTCCGCCCTCACGCGGTGGTGGTGTGAACGTTCCCACGCTCCCTCCGAGGAAGGCGGGCTCAGAAACATTCCACGCCCCTTGGGGTGGTGACAACGTCCCGCGTCGGTCGTTAGGCGGTAACACCAAAAACAGATGTAAGGATCGAAATTGCACATTTATACATGAAACGTGTTTCACCTTTTTGTGACCATTTTGAGGTTTTCTCACCCCTTTCCTTCCTGAACGGATAGCGGGTGAAAGAAATCGTACATCTATCTGCACTCCTTGTATAAAGGGAGGAAGCGGGGCCAATTCTTGTCCAGGGGCCCCGGGTTCATTCACACCTGTTCTCTCTTCCTCTTGGCTCCCTGTACAGGAAGACGAATACACATTGGGATGAGTATAGAGACTTTTTTTTTTTTTGGTGTTTTTGTTGTGTTTTGTGGTGTCCTAGAAACCTGCGTCTCTTAACCTCTTCATTACCGAGGTCAAAACAGATCCCAAATCCCAACGCCGAAACCCGAGTTAGTAAATCTGTATCATCGCAGCTATTTTGTGTATCCAGGTGGATTATACCATGGGGTTTTTTTTCGACCTTTATTTGGTGGTAAATGGTAACAGATATATCCTGATTTTGTTCGATTGGCAAATAAAAAACGGACAGATTAAAAAAATATGATTTTTTTTTAAATGAAACTGTATATTTTATTTCTTGCTGGTACCATAAAAGAACAACCCAAAATAAATTCTTCTACTCCTGGCGATCGCAATGATACCACACACAGTTGGGTCCAGATATATTCGGGCACAGGCACAATTTTTAGTTTGTTTTTTTTAGGTATTTACCAAAACATATTCCAGCTGTAGTTCTATGATGGATCTGGGCGGACGGTGCGCACTCTCAGGGGTAATTTGAGGGTTTGTACATCCACAGTGGGGGAACGGTTTAGGAATTACAGCTCTTAAGAGTAGCCATCCCCCCTTTTTCACCAAAAGTAGTTCCAGTGAAGGGAACTCTTAAGGTGACATTTTGGACAATTTCATGCTCCCAACTTTGTGGGAGGAGTTTGGGGATGGCCCCTTCCTGTTCCAACATGACCGCCCACCAGTGCACAAAGCAAGGTCCATAAAGACATGGAGGAGCCAGTTTGGGGTGGAGGAACCAGGGGCGGACTGACAACTCATGGGGCCCCTGGGCAATAGGGGATCATGGGGCCCCTGTGTCCTTGCCCAAACTCAAAAAAGCCTATGAAAAAGGTACCAGGGGCATCTCATGGGGCCCCTTACTGACCCCGGGCCCTCGGGCAGTGCTCAAGTTTCCAAATGGTCAGTCCGCTCCTAGGATGAACTTGACTGTCCTGCACAGAGTCCTGACCTCAACCCCATAGAACACCTTTGGGATGAATTAGAGCGGAGACTGCGAGCCAGGCCTCCTCCCCCGACATCAGTGCCTGACCTGACAAATGTGCTTCTGGAAGAATGGTCCAACCTTCCCATAGACACCCTCCTAAACCTTGTGGACGGCCTTCCCAGAAGAGTTGAAGCTGTTATAGCTGCAAAGGGCGGGGCCAACTCAATATTGAACCCTACGGACTAAGACTGGGGGGCCATTAAAGGTCATGTGTGGGGAAAGGGCGGGGCCAACTCAATATTGAACCCTATGGACTAAGACTGGGGGGGCCATTAAAGGTCATGTGTGTGGAAAGGCAGTGGGCCCAATACTTTGGGCAATGCAGTCAGGCAAGTACCGTTCTCCTGGCTACCGCCAAACCCAGACACGTCCATCGGATTGCCAGACAGAGAAGCGTGATTGGTCACTCCAGAGAACACGCCTCCACTGCTCTAGAGTCCAGTGGCGGCGTGCTTTACACCACAGCATCCAACGCTTTGCATTGCACTTGGTGATGGAAGGCTTGGATGCAGCTGCTCGGCCATGGAAACCCATTCCATGAAGCTCTCTACGCACCAAGTTTGGAGGTCTTTAGCTATTGACTCTGCAGACAGTTGGCGACTTCTGCGCACTGTGCGCTTCAGCATGCGCTGACCCCGCCCTGTCATGTGACGTGGCCTACCACTTGGTGGCTGAGTGGCTGTTGTTCCCAGTGGCTTCCACTTTGTTATAATCCCACTAACAGTTGAGCGTGGAATATTTAGTAGCCAGAAAATGTCACGGATGGACTTATTGCCCAGGTGGCCACCTATCACGGGACCACGCTTGGAGTCACTGAGCTCCTGAGAGCGACCCATTCTTTCACCAATGTTTGTAGAAGCCGTCTGCATGCCTAGGGGCTTGATTGTATACACCTGTGTCCATGGAGGGGATTGGAACACCTGAATCTCATGATATGGAGGGGATTGGAACACCTGAATCACATGATTGGGGGGGATTGGAACACCTGAATCACATGATTGGGAGGGGATTGGAACACCTGAATCACATGATATGGAGGGGATTGGAACACCTGAATCACATGATATGGAGGGGATTGGAACACCTGAATCACATGATATGGAGGGGATTGGAACACCTGAATCACATGATATGGAGGGGATTGGAACACCTGAATCACATGATATGGAGGGGATTGGAACACCTGAGTCACATGATTGGGAGGGGATTGGAACACCTGAATCACATGATATGGAGGGCGGGGCCAATACTTTTGGCAATATAGTGTGTGTGTATATTCATAATTTTTTTTTTTTTAATAACAAACGTAATACTTTCTCTGTATTTATTGTTCTGCACAGAGCAGCCCCGATCCCCCCCCTCCTTGGGTCCCTGCTGAGAGCCCCCAAAGCATACTGCACTCGTGGGCTCACTCCGGTGCCAGCTCTGTGTGTCCATAGGCACACAGAGCGAGGCTCAGCCCCCCCAGGTCCTTTTTCACTGACTGCGATTGACAGCAGCAGGGACCAATGGCTCCTGCTGCTGTCTCTGAGCCACTGAGGAGGGAGAGAGCCAAGGGAGCCTTTGTTTTTTGGCATAGCTTTGGATGGAGATCGGACTCGGTAAGTCTAATGGTGGGCTGTGCGGATGGGTTGGGTTGGGGGGGGTTGGGTTGGGTGGGGGGGGGGGATAAATGCATGCTGAAAGTTGTGTTTTTTTTGTTTTTTTTTAAATCTAGATAAAAACCTTTTGCTTACAGAACCACTTTAAAGGTCCACTTCTAGGTTCTGTTTTTTTTAATAACCAGCTGTGAACTTTTTTTGTAAATTAAAACTTGAAGCGTCGCCCCCAAGGGACTCGTCTCGTCTCTGAGCGGTCGACTTTCTGTGGATTTCCAGCACTTTGTAACCACATAGTAAATCTTCATGTCGGTATTCTAGTCAGCAGGAAACGTGAAGCGGAAATCCCCTCCTACTCTTCTCTGTTTCTTTTGTCTCGCTGACAATCTCTGTGTTCGATGAGAATTCGATGGCGGAGTTCTGACACCGTACGCTGGATGATGGACAGGCACACATGGGGGGGGGGGGATTTACTAAAGGCAAACAGACTGTGCACTCCAAGTGCAATTGCTCCAGAGCTTAGTAAATGAGGTGACACTTCACTTTGCATAGAATACCCAATCACAGGCAAGGAAAATTTAACAGCATTTTTGCTTGCACATGATTGGATGATGGGAGTCATCAGAGCTTCTGCTCATTGACTAGGCTCTGGAGCAACCGCACTTGCAAAGTACACAGTCTAATTGCCTTTAAATCCACCCCCTTGTTCCTTAAAGTGACAGCTGAGCCCCCCTGTGAAAGGAGCAGCTAGAGGCTCACCTCCCCGGAAGGTCAAGATGCAAATCTTTTTTTTTTGTTTTTTTTTTTCATTTTTTTCTTTTCTTTTTCATAATTTTTTCTGTTCTTTTTTCCCCTTTTTTTTTTTTTTGTTTTCATTACTTTTTCAGTTTTTTTATTTTCCTTTTTTTTCCCTATTTTTTTCATTATTTTTTCCTCTTTTTTTTTTTTTTTTTGCATGTATTTCCTTTTTTTTTTCCATTGTCATAACATATCAACTGACAGTTTTTAACAGCGAAAACTATGTGTATAGAAGGGACAGATTCCATCAGCAGCTATAGTGCCGCTCAGATATACAGCTATGGCAATGTTCTATGGTGGTTATCCGCTTCCCCCCCACAATGTACTGCAGATGGGCAGCTGCTGCAGGCAAAGCGGTGTGCCCGTACTTCACTGCTTACTCCCGGTTTCCCTCCAGCCAATGTACACTGTGATTGTACACCGCAGGAGCCTGTCAGCAAGCCCCAGCCATGATTCATGGCCGGGACCTGCTGATCAGCTGTGTCCAATCACAGCCCAGAGCTCTGTGTTGACAATCAACACAGAGCTCTGTACAGAGAGATCGATCTCAGTTTCTCATCCCTAGAAAGCAGGGATGAGAAACTGAGAGATCAGCTAGTAAAAGCATCACATTGTACACACATTACACATAGTTGGGCACACATTTAACCCTCTCCCAGCCAGTATCATTAGTACAGTGACCGTGTATAGTGTTCTCACCCATCACTGTATTAGTGTCATTGGTGATGTCAGTGGCAGTTAGTCCCCCCCCAGTGTCAGTTAGTGTCATATTTTCTGCCGCACTATCACAGTCCCATTAGTAGTATAACAAATATACACTGGAATTTGTATTTATATATTATATTTTGTAGGCCCAACAACGTTCACACAAACCAATCAATACACACTTATTGGGACTTTCTTATCCCAGACATGTAGCAGAATACATTTTACCCAAAATTTATGAAGAAATTATATATATATATATATATATATATATATATATATATATATTATTCTTTTTTTTGGTCTTTCTTAATTTATTTCTCAAAAAATAAAAACCCCCAGTGATGATAAAATACCACTAAATGTAACCTCTATTTGTGTGAAAAATGATATAAATGTAGTTTAGGTACAGTGTTGCATGACCGCGCAATTACCAGTTAAAGTAGCGCAGTTCTGAATAGGAAAAAATATGGCCTGGTCATGAAGGGGGTGAAACCTTCCAGAGCTGAAGTGGTTATACAGAGGAAGTCGTCAATAAACCGATCATTACAAATCGATCAGCGCTCTGTATCTACTTTTGTTTCTCATACAATGGGTCAGGTGGGTATAGTTACAGGCAGGGCTTTTCTTTCAGTGGGATCTCACTTCCAGGGCCTCCAGCACTGAATGTATGTAATTGTGGGGGGTGCTGGAGGGTCTTTGATGCTGGCTGCTGAGGAAATTTATTGTTTCAGAGGGTCTTATGTTGCCGGGGAGGGGGACTTGTGCTGCTGTAGGTTGAGGGAGGGGTCTATTGTTCCTGGTAGTTGGAGGGTCTATTGGTGGTGGTTGCTGGGAGATCGATTGTTCCTGGTGGGGGCAGAGATGAGTTCACCACAAGGCAAACAAGGCATTTGCCTAGGGCAGCATTTTTCAGGGGGGTGGCGAAAGAAGGGACAGAAGAAGGGTCACGCGGCATGGGGACCAAGTGGGATCTTGAGAGGCTACGGGATGCTTGACTGTATGCAGAGCCCGACTCTCATTCCCGGGGATGTCTCTTGCAGGATGGGGGTGTGTATGGGGGGCGGTGGAAGGTTCTCTCGGCCGGGGGTGGGGTTGGTTGGTGTTTGGTCATTGTCTGGCCCTCTCAATGGGGGAGTGTGGGTGATGTGGTGTTGATCAGTGTCAGGATTTCTCTGCGGGGGGGTGCGGGGCAGACATTTTTTGTGTTGTCTAGAGCAGCACAAAACCTAAATACAGTGGTCTGTCATTGCTTGGGTTGATGTACAGTTGCAAAAAAAGTATGTGAACCCCTTGGGATTACGTGGAGTTTTGCATGAATTTGGCATAAAATGTGCTCTGAACGTCATCTAAGTCACAACAATAGAAGAACACGGTCTTTTTTGTGTGTTTAGAAATATGTAAATACAATGTGTGTGTGTGAAAGTTACATCTTAAAAGCAGCCTCTCGCCCTGTATCTTACACTCTCTTTAGCTGTCTCAGGCTTTCTCCCTCTATCTTGATCACTCCCCCCCCCCCCCCCCCCAACCATTTTTCTTCCATTTACTTGTCAGTGTATCTTCTCTCCTTCCTCTCCTTTATCCAATTTCCCTTCTTTCCTTTCCCTTTTGTATCTCTTCCTCCTTCTCTCTCTCCTCTCATTCTCTTCACTTCTTGTTCTCTCTTCCTTTTCTTCTTTCTCTTCTCTTCCTCTTCTTCTCCTTCTCTCCTTCTCCTTCTCTCCTTCTCCTTTTCTACTTCTCTCGTGTTCTCTTCTTCTTCTCTTCTACTTCTCTTGTCTTCTCCTTCTCTTCGTCTTCTCCTTCTCATCTTCTCTTCTTCTCTCGTCTTCTCTTCTTCTCCTCTTCTCCTTCTCTCGTCTTCTCTTCTTCTCTTCTTCTCCTCTTCTCCTTCTCTCGTCTTCTCTTCTTCTCCTCTTCTCCTTCTCTCGTCTTCTCTTCTTCTCCTCTTCTCCTTCTCTCGTCTTCTCTTCTTCTTCTCCTCTTCTCCTTCCCTCGTCTACTCCTCTTCTCCTTCTCTCCTCTTCTCTTCTTCTCCTCTTCTCCTTCTCTCCTCTTCTCTTCTTCTCCTCTTCTCCTTCTCTCGTCTTCTCTTCTTCTCCTTCTCTCCTCTTCTCTTCTTCTCCTCTTCTCCTTCTCTCGTCTTCTCTTCTTCTCCTCTTCTCTTCTTCTCCTCTTCTCCTTCTCTCCTCTTCTCTTCTTCTCCTCTTCTCCTTCTCTCTTCTTCTCCTCTTCTCCTTCTCTCCTCTTCTCTTCTTCTCCTTCTCTCGCCTTCTCCTTCTCTCGCCTTCTCTTCTTCTCCTTCTCTCGCCTTCTCCTTCTCTCGCCTTCTTCTCTCGCCTTCTCTTTCTCTCGCCTTCTCTTTCTCTCGTCTTCTCCTTCTCTCGTCTTCTCCTTCTCTCGTCTTCTCCTTCTCTCGTCTTCTCTTCTTCTCACGTCTTCTCTTCTTCTCCTCTTCTCCTTCTCTCGTCTTCTCTTCTTCTCCTCTTCTTCTCCTCTTCTCCTTCTCTCGTCTTCTTCTCCTTCTCTCGTCCTCTTCTCTTCTTCTCCTCTTCTCCTTCTCTCCTCTTCTCTTCTTCTCCTCTTCTCCTTCTCTCGTCTTCTCTTCTTCTTCTCTTCTCCTTCTCTCCTCTTCTCTTCTTCTCCTTCTCTCGCCATCTCCTTCTCTCGCCTTCTCTTTCTCTCGCCTTCTCTTTCTCTCGTCTTCTCCTTCTCTCGTCTTCTCTTCTTCTCACGTCTTCTCTTCTTCTCCTCTTCTCCTTCTCTCGTCTTCTCTTCTTCTCCTCTTCTTCTCCTCTTCTCCTTCTCTCGTCTTCTTCTCTTCTTCTCCTTCTCTCGTCTTCTTCTCTTCTTCTCCTCTTCTCCTTCTCTCGTCTTCTTCTCTTCTTCTCCTCTTCTCCTTCTCTCGTCTTCTTCTCTTCTTCTCCTCTTCTCCTTCTCTCCTCTTCTTCTCCTCTTCTCCTTCTCTCGTCTTCTTCTCTTCTTCTCTTCTCCTTCTCTCGTCTTCTTCTCTTCTCCTTCTCTCGTCTTCTTCTCTTCTTCTCTTCTCCTTCTCTCGTCTTCTTCTCTTCTTCTCCTCTTCTCCTTCTCTCCTCTTCTTCTCTTCTTCTCCTCTTCTCCTTCTCTCCTCTTCTCTTCTTCTCCTCTTCTCCTTCTCTCCTCTTCTCTTCTTCTCCTCTTCTCCTTCTCTCCTCTTCTCTTCTTCTCCTCTTCTCCTTCTCTCCTCTTCTCTTCTTCTCCTCTTCTCCTTCTCTCGTCTTCTCTTCTTCTCCTCTTCTCCTTCTCTCGTCTTCTCTTCTTCTCTTCTTCTCCTTCTCTCGTCTTCTCTTCTTCTCCTCTTCTCCTTCTCTCGTCTTCTCTTCTTCTCCTCTTCTCCTTCTCTCGTCTTCTCTTCTTCTCCTCTTCTCCTTCTCTCGTCTTCTCCTCTTCTCCTCTTCTCCTTCTCTCGTCTTCTCTTCTTCTCCTCTTCTCCTTTTCTTCTCCTCTTCTCCTTCTCTCGTCTTCTCGTCTTCTCCTTCTCTCATCTTCTCTTCTTCTCCTCTTCTCCTTCTCTCGTCTTCTCCTCTTCTTCTCTCGTCTTCTCCTCTTCTTCTCTCGTCTTCTCTTCTTCTCTCGTCTTCTCTCCTTCTCTCGTCTTCTCTTCTTCTCTCGTCTTCTCTTCTTCTCTCGTCTTCTCTTCTTCTCTCGTCTTCTCTTCTTCTCTCGTCTTCTCTTCTTCTCCTCTTCTCCTTCTCTCGTCTTCTCCTCTTCTTCTCCTCTTCTCCTTCTCTCGTCTTTTCCTCTTCTCCTTCTCTCGTCTTCTCTTCTTCTCCTCTTCTTCTCTCGTCTTCTCCTCTTCTCTCTCTCTCGCCTTCTCCTTCTCTCGTCTTCTCTCCTTCTCTCGTCTTCTCTCCTTCTCTTCTCTTCTCCTCTCCTCTTCTCTTCTTCTCCTCTTCTCCTTCTCTCCTTTTCTCTTCTTCTCCTCTTCTCCTTCTCTCCTCTTCTCTTCTTCTCCTTCTCTCGCCTTCTCTTCTTCTCCTTCTCCTTCTCTCGCCTTCTTCTTCTCTCGCCTTCTCCTTCTCTCGCCTTCTCTTTCTCTCGCCTTCTCTTTCTCTCGTCTTCTCCTTCTCTCGTCTTCTCCTTCTCTCGTCTTCTCCTTCTCTCGTCTTCTCCTTCTCTCGTCTTCTCCTTCTCTCGTCTTCTCCTTCTCTCGTCTTCTCCTTCTCTCGTCTTCTCCTTCTCTCGTCTTCTCTTCTTCTCACGTCTTCTCTTCTTCTCCTCTTCTCCTTCTCTCGTCTTCTCTTCTTCTCCTCTTCTTCTCCTCTTCTCCTTCTCTCGTCTTCTTCTCCTTCTCTCGTCCTCTTCTCTTCTTCTCCTTCTCTCGTCCTCTTCTCTTCTTCTCCTCTTCTCCTTCTCTCCTCTTCTCCTTCTCTCCTCTTCTCTTCTTCTCCTCTTCTCCTTCTCTCGTCTTCTCTTCTTCTCCTCTTCTCCTTCTCTCCTCTTCTCTTCTTCTCCTTCTCTCGCCTTCTCTTTCTCTCGCCTTCTCTTTCTCTCGCCTTCTCTTTCTCTCGCCTTCTCTTTCTCTCGTCTTCTCCTTCTCTCATCTTCTCTTCTTCTCAAAACTCCACGTAATCCCAAGGGGTTCACATACTTTTTCTTGCAACTGTATATTGTGGCAGGAGGGCTATTTTTGTTGAGTGCACCTATGGTTGTTAGGGAGATCTGTTGTTGCTGGGGGGGGATATGTTGTTGGTTGCTGATGGGGTCTATTGTTCCTGACAGGGATCGGGAAGACAGGGAAGAATCGCTGTGGGAGTGGCAGCTACCACAATAAAACTTCAATTACTTTTGGAAGGTGTGTGTGTGTGTGTGTGTGTGTGGGGGGGGGGGGTATTGGGAGTCTAAGCTCCGGAGCAATTTCTGGGAGGGGTAGCAGGGAAAGCTGAGCTGCCCACAGAATGGCTAGATTACTTCTGTGATTGTTTTGAATTTTTCCACATTGCCTGTAGCTACGGAGGTCAGTGAGGGCTTATTATAAAGCTTATTTTCTGTGTGTTTAGAAATATGTAAATACAATGTGTGTGTGTGAAAGTTACATCTTAAAAGCAGCCTCTCGCCCTGTATCTTACACTCTCTTTAGCTGTCTCAGGCTTTCTCCCTCTATCTTGATCACTCCCCCCCCCCCCCCCAACCATTTTTCTTCCATTTACTTGTCAGTGTATCTTCTCTCCTTCCTCTCCTTTATCCAATTTCCCTTCTTTCCTTTCCCTTTTGTATCTCTTCCTCCTTCTCTCTCTCCTCTCATTCTCTTCATTTCTTGTTCTCTCTTCCTTTTCTTCTTTCTCTTCTCTTCCTCTTCTTCTCCTTCTCTCCTTCTCCTTCTCTCCTTCTCCTTTTCTACTTCTCTCGTGTTCTCTTCTTCTTCTCTTCTACTTCTCTTGTCTTCTCCTTCTCTTCGTCTTCTCCTTCTCATCTTCTCTTCTTCTCTCGTCTTCTCTTCTTCTCCTCTTCTCCTTCTCTCGTCTTCTCTTCTTCTCTTCTTCTCCTCTTCTCCTTCTCTCGTCTTCTCTTCTTCTCCTCTTCTCCTTCTCTCGTCTTCTCTTCTTCTTCTCCTTCCCTCGTCTTCTCCTCTTCTTCTCCTCTTCTCCTTCCCTCGTCTACTCCTCTTCTCCTTCTCTCCTCTTCTCTTCTTCTCCTCTTCTCCTTCTCTCCTCTTCTCTTCTTCTCCTCTTCTCCTTCTCTCCTCTTCTCTTCTTCTCCTCTTCTCCTTCTCTCGTCTTCTCTTCTTCTCCTCTTCTCCTTCTCTCCTCTTCTCTTCTTCTCCTCTTCTCCTTCTCTCGTCTTCTCTTCTTCTCCTCTTCTCCTTCTCTCCTCTTCTCTTCTTCTCCTCTTCTCCTTCTCTCCTCTTCTCTTCTTCTCCTCTTCTCCTTCTCTCCTCTTCTCTTCTTCTCCTTCTCTCGCCTTCTCTTCTTCTCCTTCTCTCGCCTTCTTCTCTCGCCTTCTCTTTCTCTCGCCTTCTCCTTCTCTCGCCTTCTCCTTCTCTCGTCTTCTCCTTCTCTCGTCTTCTCCTTCTCTCGTCTTCTCTTCTTCTCACGTCTTCTCTTCTTCTCACGTCTTCTCTTCTTCTCCTCTTCTCCTTCTCTCGTCTTCTCTTCTTCTCCTCTTCTTCTCCTCTTCTCCTTCTCTCGTCTTCTTCTCCTTCTCTCGTCCTCTTCTCCTTCTCTTCTTCTCCTCTTCTCCTTCTCTCGTCTTCTCTTCTTCTCCTCTTCTCCTTCTCTCCTCTTCTCTTCTTCTCCTTCTCTCGCCTTCTCCTTCTCTCGCCTTCTCTTTCTCTCGCCTTCTCTTTCTCTCGTCTTCTCCTTCTCTCGTCTTCTCCTTCTCTCGTCTTCTCTTCTTCTCACGTCTTCTCTTCTTCTCCTCTTTTCCTTCTCTTCTTCTCCTCTTCTTCTCCTCTTCTCCTTCTCTCGTCTTCTTCTCTTCTTCTCCTCTTCTCCTTCTCTCGTCTTCTTCTCTTCTTCTCCTCTTCTCCTTCTCTCCTCTTCTTCTCCTCTTCTCCTTCTCTCGTCTTCTTCTCTTCTTCTCTTCTCCTTCTCTCGTCTTCTTCTCTTCTCCTTCTCTCATCTTCTTCTCTTCTTCTCTTCTCCTTCTCTCGTCTTCTTCTCTTCTTCTCCTCTTCTCCTTCTCTCGTCTTCTTCTCTTCTTCTCCTCTTCTCCTTCTCTCCTCTTCTCTTCTTCTCCTCTTCTCCTTCTCTCCTCTTCTCTTCTTCTCCTCTTCTCCTTCTCTCCTCTTCTCTTCTTCTCCTCTTCTCCTTCTCTCGTCTTCTCTTCTTCTCCTCTTCTCCTTCTCTCCTCTTCTTTTCTTCTCCTCTTCTCCTTCTCTCGTCTTCTCTTCTTCTCCTTCTCTCGTCTTCTCTTCTTCTCCTCTTCTCCTTCTCTCATCTTCTCTTCTTCTCCTCTTCTCCTTCTCTCGTCTTCTCTTCTTCTCCTCTTCTCCTTCTCTCGTCTTCTCCTCTTCTCCTCTTCTCCTTCTCTCGTCTTCTCGTCTTCTCCTTCTCTCATCTTCTCTTCTTCTCCTCTTCTCTTCTTCTCCTCTTCTCCTTCTCTCGTCTTCTCTCCTTCTCTCGTCTTCTCTTCTTCTCTCGTCTTCTCTTCTTCTCTCGTCTTCTCTTCTTCTCTCGTCTTCTCTTCTTCTCTCGTCTTCTCTTCTTCTCTCGTCTTCTCTTCTTCTCCTCTTCTCCTTCTCTCGTCTTCTTCTCTTCTTCTCCTCTTCTTCTCCTCTTCTCCTTCTCTCGTCTTCTCCTCTTCTCCTTCTCTCGTCTTCTCTTCTTCTCCTCTTCTCCTTCTCTCGTCTTCTCCTCTTCTCTCTCTCTCGCCTTCTCCTTCTCTCGTCTTCTCTCCTTCTCTTCCCTCTTCTCCTTCTCTCCTCTTCTCTTCTTCTCCTCTTCTCCTTCTCTCCTCTTCTCTTCTTCTCCTCTTCTCCTTCTCTCCTCTTCTCTTCTTCTCCTTCTCTCGCCTTCTCTTCTTCTCCTTCTCTCGCCTTCTTCTTCTCTCGCCTTCTCCTTCTCTCGCCTTCTCCTTCTCTCGCCTTCTCCTTCTCTCGCCTTCTCCTTCTCTCGCCTTCTCTTTCTCTCGTCTTCTCCTTCTCTCGTCTTCTCTTCTTCTCACGTCTTCTCTTCTTCTCCTCTTCTCCTTCTCTCGTCTTCTCTTCTTCTCCTCTTCTTCTCCTCTTCTCCTTCTCTCGTCTTCTTCTCTTCTTCTCCTCTTTTCCTTCTCTCGTCTTCTTCTCTTCTCCTTCTCTCCTCTTCTTCTCCTCTTCTCCTTCTCTCCTCTTCTTCTCCTCTTCTCCTTCTCTCCTCTTCTTCTCCTCTTCTCCTTCTCTCCTCTTCTTCTCCTCTTCTCCTTCTCTCCTCTTCTTCTCCTCTTCTCCTTCTCTCCTCTTCTTCTCTTCTTCTCTTCTCCTTCTCTCGTCTTCTTCTCCTCTTCTCCTTCTCTCCTCTTCTTCTCTTCTTCTCTTCTCCTTCTCTCCTCTTCTTCTCTTCTTCTCCTCTTCTCCTTCTCTCGTCTTCTTCTCTTCTTCTCCTCTTCTCCTTCTCTCCTCTTCTCTTCTTCTCCTCTTCTCCTTCTCTCCTCTTCTCTTCTTCTCTTCTTCTCCTTCTCTCATCTTCTCTTCTTCTCCTCTTCTCCTTCTCTCGTCTTCTCTTCTTCTCCTCTTCTCCTTCTCTCGTCTTCTCTTCTTCTCCTCTTCTCCTTCTCTCGTCTTCTCCTCTTCTCCTCTTCTCCTTCTCTCATCTTCTCTTCTTCTCCTCTTCTCCTTTTCTTCTCCTCTTCTCCTTCTCTCGTCTTCTCCTCTTCTCCTTCTCTCGTCTTCTCTTCTTCTCCTCTTCTCCTTCTCTCGTCTTCTCCTCTTCTCCTCTTCTCCTTCTCTCGTCTTCTCTTCTTCTCCTCTTCTCCTTTTCTTCTCCTCTTCTCCTTCTCTTGTCTTCTCCTCTTCTCCTTCTCTCGTCTTCTTCTCTTCTCCTTCTCTCGTCTTCTCCTCTTCTTCTCTTCTCCTTCTCTCGTCTTCTTCTCTTCTTCTCTTCTCCTTCTCTCGTCTTCTTCTCTTCTTCTCCTCTTCTCCTTCTCTCGTCTTCTCTTCTCCTTCTCTCGTCTTCTCTTCTTCTCTTCTTCTCCTTCTCTCGTCTTCTCTTCTTCTCCTTCTCTCATCTTCTCTTCTTCTCCTCTTCTCCTTCTCTCGTCTTCTCCTCTTCTCCTTCTCTCGTCTTCTCCTCTTCTCCTCTTCTCCTTCTCTCGTCTTCTCTTCTTCTCCTCTTCTCCTTTTCTTCTCCTCTTCTCCTTCTCTCGTCTTCTCGTCTTCTCCTTCTCTCGTCTTCTCCTCTTCTCCTTCTCTTGTCTTCTCCTCTTCTCCTTCTCTCGTCTTCTCCTTCTCTCGTCTTCTCTCGTTCTCTCGTCTTCTCTCGTTCTCTCGTTCTCTCGTCTTCTCTTCTTCTCTCGTCTTCTCTTCTTCTCTCGTCTTCTCTTCTTCTCTCGTCTTCTCCTTCTCTCGTCTTCTCTTCTTCTCTCGTCTTCTCTTCTTCTCTCGTCTTCTCTTCTTCTCTCGTCTTCTCCTTCTCGTCTTCTCCTTCTCGTCTTCTCTCGTCTTCTCGTCTTCTCTCGTCTTCTCTTCTTCTCTCGTCTTCTCTTCTTCTCTCGTCTTCTCTTCTTCTCCTCTTCTCCTTCTCTCGTCTTCTTCTCCTCTTCTTCTCTCGTCTTCTTCTCTCGTCTTCTTCTCCTCTTCTCCTTCTCGTCTTCTTCTCCTCTTCTCCTTCTCGTCTCCTCTTCTCCTTCTCGTCTCCTCTTCTCCTTCTCGTCTCCTCTTCTCCTTCTCGTCTTCTCTTCTCCTTCTCGTCTTCTTCTTTCTCCTCCCTCTCTTTCTCTTTCTGTCTCTCAACCTCATCATTTATTTTATGACGATGAAGATCACTTGGTTTTGTTGGGTTCCTATCTAGTCTTGACTATTCGGCTCCTTGGTGGTGATTGGCTCTCTCTCTCTCTATAGGACGATAAAGGACACACCCTGCGGATGTTGTTCCCGATCCCATCGATATGCCATTGGAAATGGCTGATGCTGCCGCTGTTGCCAAAGAAATCAAACAGGTTCTGCTGGACGCCGTGCCCCTCCTGCGGGATCTCTCCACATTCGTCCTCCCCAAGCAAGATGGCGCCCTCAGGAACACACTGCGCCGGTCAGCTGGGCTGAAGCTGGGAGACCGAGTGCTGATTGCCGGGCAGAAGGTATCGTCCTCTATGAGGCCGCCATGTTTGGATGTTCATTTTTGTCCAAAAGATGCGACAACTTTATTCTGTGGATAGATTTCAGCAGATTTTGTTACCGGCAATCATTCATTTCTTTGAATCAGTTTCTATAATTTGTTTTGTTTTTTTTTAAATATGTTTTTTAATTTGCTGCTTCAGAACTGTAGTTACTATGGAATCCACTTCCGGATTTCCAGATTTGACACATATCTGCACAATATGGATGAAAATTGGTGTATTTTCTCGTGTGTAGTTCAGGGGTCTCCAAATTTTATAAATGAAAAGAGCCAGTTTACTGTCCTTCAAACTTTAGGAGGGCCGGACTGTAGCCAGTGAAAGACAAAAATGTCCTGGCATTAGTGGAAATAAACAATGCCATATCATTGGTGTCAGTGGGAGGAATAGTGCCATATCATTGGTGTCAGTGGGAGGAATAGTGCCACATCATTGGTGTCAGTGGGAGGAATAGCGCCCCCACCATTGGTGTCAGTGGGAGGAATAGCGCCCCCACCATTGGTGTCAGTGGGAGGAATAGCGCCCCCACCATTGGTGTCAGTGGGAGGAATAGTGCCCCCACCATTGGTGTCAGTGGGAGGAATAGCGCCCCCACCATTGGTGTCAGTGGGAGGAATAGCGCCCCCACCATTGGTGTCAGTGGGAGGAATAGCGCCCCCACCATTGGTGTCAGTGGGAGGAATAGCGCCCCCACCATTGGTGTCAGTGGGAGGAATAGCGCCCCCACCATTGATGTCAGGGGGAGGAGTAGTGCCCCATCATTGGTATCAGTGGGAGGAATAGTGCCCCATCATTGGTGTCAGTGGGAGGAATAGTGTCCCATCATTGGTATCAGTGGGAGGAATAGTGCCCCATCATTGGTGTCAGTGGGAGGAATAGTGCCCCATCATTGGTATCAGTAGGAGGAATAGTGCCTCATCATTGGTGTCAGTGGGAGGAATAGTGCCACATCATTGGTGTCAGTAGGAGGAATAGTGTCCCATCATGGGTGTCAGTAGGAGGAATAGTGCCCCATCATTGGTGTCAGTGGGAGGAATAGTGCCCCATCATTGGTGTCAGTAGGAGGAATAGTGCCCCATCATTGGTGTCAGTGGGAGGAATAGTGCTCCATCATTGCTGTCAGTGGGAGGAATAGTGCCCCATCATTGGTGTCAGTGGGAGGAGTAGTGCCCCATCATTGGTGTCAGTGGGGGGAGTAGTGCCCCATCATTGGTATCAGTGGAGGAATAGTGCCCCATCATTGGTGTCAGTGGGAGGAATAGTGCCCCATCATTGGTGTCAGTGGGAGGAATAGTGCCCCATCATTGGTGTCAGTGGGAGGAATAGTGCTCCATCATTGGTGTCAGTGAGAGGAATAGTGCCCCATCATTGGTGTCAGTGGGAGGAATAGTGCCCCATCATTGGTGTCAGTGGGAGGAATAGTGCTCCATCATTGGTGTCAGTGAGAGGAATAGTGCCCCATCATTGGTGTCAGTGGGAGGAATAGTGCCCCATCATTGGTGTCAGTGGGAGGAATAGTGCCCCATCATTGGTGTCAGTGGGAGGAATAGTGCCCCCTCATTGGTGTCAGTGGGAGGAATAGTGCCCCATCATTGGTGTCAGTGGGAGGAATAGTGCCCCATCATTGGTGTCAGTGGGAGGAATAGCGTCCCATTGTTGCTGACAGTTGTGGGGAATAATGCCCCAAGGGCCAGGTAAAAGCAAGTAAAGGGCCACAGTTTGGAGACCACTGGTATAGTTCCTATATCATCACTGTGACCTGCTGGCCAATCTGCACATTTGTTTTTCTTGAAATGCCTCAAGCAGAAAAAGAAAAACACATATTGTGGCCTCTAGATGTCACTGATGATCTATGGAACCACATTAGAGGAAGTACGGCAATGTTCACCCTGGCTGTGGGGATGTTTGTCAGATCCTCACATCGAACGTTTCATTCATAGATTCCTGTGTGTATGCAGTCTGTGTTCTACAAGAAGTATGATCCTTGTGGCAGAGCCCACGTGTTGGCTGAACAGCACGGAAGAGGCGGCCTGCCTTGTGCCATGAAGGAGAGTCTCTGTCCTGACACCTTCACTCAGCTGCAGCTATTGAACTCTGTTAACGGGGTTTTGCTTACAGTATATGATAAGTAGGCAGCACAAAAACGTGAAACTAATGATAAAGCGCCACCTCCTGGCTAAAAATAAATGCATAATATTAAAGTGTAGTATTTAATTTTTTACCAGACAAAAAAAAAGAGTAAATAATTTTTTCTGACCACAATGAAGAAAACGTTATACATTCCCCTTCAGGGGTCTCTGTAACCAAAACCTTGGAATAAAGTGGGGAGGGGTTGGAACCCCATTAGGTGTTTAATGGCTGCCTGTGTCCCTGTTAATCCTCGGTCCTCACTGGTTATCGGATCTCCGATCCTCACAGACACAGTGAGTGAGGAATGGATTGATGATCACCGACTAGTTATCGGCTATCCCACCACCGGCACTGCCACTGATGTCATCCCTATCCTCACCACTGCCACTGATGTCATCCCTATCCCCACCACTGCCACTGATGTCATCCCTATCCCCACCACTGCCACTGATGTCATCCCTATCCCCACCACTGCCACTGATGTCATCCATATCCCCACCACTGCCAATGATGTTATCCATATCTCCACCACCACTGCCACTGATGTCATCCCTATCCCTGCCACTGATGTTATCCATATCCCCACCACTGTCACTGAGGTCATCTCTATACCCACCACTGCCATTATGGTCATCCCTAACCCCACCACCACCACTGCCACTGATGTCATCAATATCCCCACCACCACTGCCACTGATGTCATCCCTATCCCCACCACTTCCACTGTGGTTATCTCTATACCCACCACTGCCATTGTGGTCATCCTTATCCCCACCACCACTACTGCTACTGAGGTCATCCCTATCCGCACCACTGCCACTGAGGTCATCCCTATCCTCACCACTGCCACTGAGGTCATCCCTATCCTCACCCACTGCCACTGAGGTCATCCCTATCCTCACCACTGCCACTGTGGTCATCCCTATCCTCACCACTGCCACTGAGGTCATCTCTATCCCCACCACTACCACTGTGGTCATCTCTATCCCCACCACTGCCACTGTGGTCATCCTTATCCCCACCAGTGCCACTGATGTCATCCCTATCCCCACCACCACCAGTGCCACTGATGTCATCCCTATCCCCACCACCGCCAATGATGTAAGCCCTATCCCCACCACCACTGTCAGCCCTATCCCCACCACCACCGCCTGGTGGGGGAGGGGAGGGTGGGATCAGTCAGAGGCAGCAGTGGTGGTGGGGGGGGGGGGGTGATGGGCTCAGTGTCAGTCAATTCCCCCTCCTGCTTGCTCATTGTGTCTCTACCTGTGTCTGGCTTCCTTCTTGTGCCTCCAGTGACTCCTCCTCCTGACTTGGGGTCTCCTCGCAGAACGGAGAGAGCTCCTCCCCCTTCATTCTACTGGCTGTCAGCTGACTTTCCCCTCCAGTTTCTGCCTCGGCATCTGATTGGACTCTGCATCAATGAGCTGAGAGGATAGGCCGGCGGTCCAGTACGGCAGTGACGGCGAGTGCTCAGCCTCCCTCTCCCGACCCGACTCAATGCCTCCAACTAGAATAGGCGGGCAGTGGTCGGCCCCTCCCCACAGTGCTGGCAATTGCCCCCCCACCCCCACGCCCCAGTCCACCACTGCACTGCTTTAGACAAATTAAGCGGCCCCTGTGAGCGCACGAGGCCCCTGTGAACGATACGCCTTAGGCAACTGCCTCATATGCCTAATTAAAGGGCCGCCCCTGTTTTCTGGTATTAAAATGGTTAATTAAAAAAAAAAATGAAATCTTATTTACAAAAATGCCTCTTTGCTTTCCCATCCTGCACCTGCACTGTACCAGGCCCCCCCCCCCCCCCCCCGTGGTTCCGGCTGCTCTTCACATCCACCGATTGTCCTTCTGCTTTGCTTGCCGGGTGATTGATGTGTTTTCTCAAACCGGCAGCAATTAACATGTCAGCGGCTGACGCGCAGATTACAGCGCGATATTTCTGGTCTTTATCATCTCTTGCGGCAGATGATGCATAATCTGCTGAGGCAATTAAAGCCGGAGGATGATTGAGAGGAAATGAGCCGGTCCGGTAAATATTGTGCAGAGCGATTGTCATCTCTTGTAGAGGGCGATACCCTCTGGGGCTCAGCAGGGGGCACTGTTTTCTAAGAAGTGCATTGTTTTTTTTTTCGTTGGATCTTGCATGAGACCGGTCAGTATGCAGGCCACAGGCTGGTGGTGTGACCCGGCTTTGTTTTGTGACTTACGAGGTGGGGGGGGGGGGACGTGTGCAGGGGTGGGTTGTCGCAAACATCCACCATTGATAATCGCCTAGTTTAGGGACATCGATGCCAAAAAAAAAAAATGCCTCGGCGATGGTTTATAACAGGGGTGGGCAAACTTTTTGACTTGAGGGCCGCAATGGGTTCATATATTGGACCCGGGGGCCGGACCAAGAGTAGATGAATGATGTGTGTGTGTCATCCATAGTAAGTATAGTAATATTCCCCCATAGTAATTCATCCCCCATATAGTAATTCATCCCCCCTATAGTAATTCATCCCCCATATAGTAATTCATCCCCCATATAGTAATTCATCCCCCATATAGTAATTCATCCCTCATATAGTAATTCATCCCCCATATAGTAATTCATCCCCCCTATAGTAATTCATCCCCCATATAGTAATTCATCCCCCATATAGTAATTCATCCCCCCTATAGTAATTCATCCCCCATATAGTAATTCATCCCCCCTATAGTAATTCATCCCCCATATAGTAATTCATCCCCCCTATAGTAATTCATCCCCCCTATAGTAATTCATCCCCCATAGTAATTCATCCCCCATATAGTAATTCATCCCCCATATAGTAATTCATCCCCCCTATAGTAATTCATCCCCCATATAGTAATTCATCCCCCATATAGTAATTCATCCCCCATATAGTAATTCATCCCCCCTATAGTAATTCATCCCCCATATAGTAATTCATCCCCCCTATAGTAATTCATGCCCCATATAGTAATTCATCCCCCCTATAGTAATTCATCCCCCATATAGTAATTCACCCCACCTATAGTAATTCACCCCCCCTATAGTAATTCACCCCCCCTATAGTAATTCACGCCCCCCTATAGTAATTCATCCCCCATATAGTAATTCATCCCCCATATAGTAATTCATCCCCCATAGTAATTCATCCCCCATATAGTAATTCATCCCCCATATAGTAATTCATCCCCCATATAGTAATTCATCCCCCATAGTAATTCATCCCCCATATAGTAATTCATCCCCCATATAGTAATTCATCCCCCATATTAAGTCCCCAAGTCCCCCCTGTGTCAATTCACTTACCTTTGCTCCGCACGTTCCTCTCACCGTATTCCCGCGCCGTTCCGGTGTAGCATGAAAATCTGTCTCCTATGAGGATCTGTCCCCCTCGACGTATCTGCGCATGTGCCAGTTTCCGGCATTAGCAGCCGATCGGCGATCTCCGGCACATGCGCAGATACGTCGAGGGGGACAGATCCTCATAGGAGACAGATTTTCATGCTACACCGGTCTTCAGGGCGGACTGTGAGAGGAGCCTAGCGGGAGCCTAGCGGGAGCCTAGCTCCGCGGGCCGGATTAAAAGGTCCGCCGGGCCGTAGTTTGCCCATTGCTGGTTTATAATGATTAATCAAAGGGCAGCACAGCGGCTAAATGGTTAGCCGCCTGGCATCACTGGGGTCATTGGTTCGAATCCCAACCACGGCACCACCTGCCTGGAGTTTGCATGTTCTCCCTGTGCCTGCGTGGGTTTCCACCGGGTACTCCGGTTTCCTCCCACACTCCAAAGACATGCTGGTAGTTGAATTATCTCCTGTCTAAATTGTCCCCAGTATGTGTATGTATGAATGTGAGTTAGGGACCTTATATTGTACGCTCCTCGGGGGCGGGGACTGATGTGAACGTACAATATATGTAAAGCGCGGAGTAAATTGACGGCGATATATAAGTGCCTGAAATAAATAAATAAAGTGATCCTATATTTTATATTCTATATTATGAGAATACAGCGCTCAGCAGAAATGAGTCCACGCCTTTAGAAAAAGTAAGATTTGAATCAATATCTCAATGGACACAAGAACGATCTCCACCATTGGGACGGATCGGAGTTTGATCGAACGTTTTGTTCGGCTCATTACATGGAAGGTTCATATTATTATTATTATTATACAGGATTTATGGCGCCAACAGTTTGCTCAGCGCTTTACAATATAACGGGAGACAATACAGATCAATACAGATCAATACAAGAGGGTTAGGAGGTCCCTGATCCTAGGAGCTTACAATCTAAGAGGGAGGGGCTGATCCTGGGAGCTTACAATCTAGGACTTCGATGACAAAATCTTCAAGTTTCTCCAATATGTTGATGCAAAAATGAATCCCCCCCCCCCCACAACAGGAACTCCCCCATCTAGTATTCTGTATGACCTCCATGATTTGTAAGGACGGCACCGAGTCTTCTAGGTGTGGAATTGACACGTTGGCCACATATTGCAACATCGATCTTTTTCCATTCTTCAAGAACGATCTCTTTTAGAGCCTGGATGCTGGATGGAGAACGAGGCTCAGCTTGTCTCTTCAGAATCCCCCATAGGTGTTGGATTGGGTTCAGATCAGGAGACAGACTTGGCCACTGGATCACGGTCACCCGATTCTTCTTCAGAGATGCAGCAGTGGCCTTTAGATGTGAGTTTTGGATGATTGTCATGCTGGAAAAGTGCACAATGATCGAGGACACGGAGTGATGGGAGCATCTTCTCCTTCAATATAGAGCAATACATCTGTGAATTCATGACACCATCAATGAAATGCAGCTCCCCGACACCAGCAGCACTCATGCAGCCCCACAGAAGGACACTGCCACCACCATGTTTCACAGTAGGCACCATGGATTTTTCTTTGTACTCTTCACCTTTGTGACACCATACAGTTTTGAAGCCATCAGTTCCAGAAACCTTTTATCTTGGTCGCATCACTCCAGAGTACAGAGTCCCAGTAGTCTTCTTTTTCAGCATGGGCCCTGGCAAATTCTAGGGGGGATTTTTTGGGCTTTAGGAGAGGCTTCCTTCGTGGACGACACCCATGCATGCCATTCCTCTGCAGTGTACGCCATATTGTGTCACGGGAAACAATCGCCCCAGTTTGGCTTTCTACTTCTTTAGCTAACCACAGTGAACTTGCATAGCGATTTTCTGCAACCCTTCTCATCAGAAGACGCTCCTGTCAAGGTGTTACCTTCCATGGACAGCCTGGACGTCTCTGTGAGATGGTTGCAGTTCCATCTTTGGTAATTTTTGTATCACTTTTGCTCCAGTATTATGACTGATAGGTAAAGCTTTGCTGATCTTCTTGTAGCCTTCACCTTTCTTGTGTAAAGAAATCATTTTCTTTCTCAGGCCTAGTGACATTTCTCTTCCATGTGGAGCCATCACTGACAGCATAAAATGGGCGGGGTTTTCTTTAACGCCTTTTTTTTTTTTTATCATTACCTGTCTGCTGGATGCCTGTTTAATGAATAGACTCACTTGGAGCTGAATTCTTGTTCATTATGATTTTGTTGTCTAAAATGTAGCTTTGCTTCTAAGACTGTCATTGGGGTGTGTTCATTTTTGTAACATGGTCTGGGATGAATTTGTTGGGAAAATTCCTTTTTTTAATGTGTGCCGCATCAACACCTTGCTGTCTAGATGAGCTCAGACATCATGCCGCTGCTGCCACCACTTTTATGGCCGATAGATATTTTTTGCAAAAAAAAAAAAGGTTTTTTTTTTGGGCATCTCAGTGCTGCTGATTTCTCATAGCTGCTTTGCGTGTCACTTCCTGTCCACATGCACTCCAGGGATGGCTGCAGGACCTTTCTTGGGGCGGGTTTCCTGATTGGTGAAAAGAGTGGACTGTGCCTGCGTAATGTATGTTCGAAGTAGTCCTCGATCGGATTCCCTTTTGACAACCTAAAAGCACAGATGGGAGACGGGACCAAAGCGTTGTCACCCCATAACAGGAAGTGACAGAACAAGGACTTTCATGGCAGGATCACCAGAGATTGTGTTAGTTAAAGTTGCAGATTGAAAAATGTTTTAAATTGACCCCTCTAGTGATATAAAGATCTATATAGAGGAATCAGGACCTCCTTCCTCCTGCCGGTGACCCCTCTAGTGATATAAAGATCTATATAGAGGAATCAGGACCTCCTTCCTCCTGCCGGTGACCCCTCTAGTGATAGGATCTATATAGAGGAATCAGGACCTCCTTCCTCCTGCCGGTGACCCCTTTAGTGATAGGATCTATATAGAGGAATCAGGACCTCCTTCCTCCTGCCGGTGACCCCTCTAGTGATAGGATCTATATAGAGGAATCAGGACCTCCTTCCTCCTGCCGGTGACCCCTCTAGTGATAGGATCTATATAGAGGAATCAGGACCTCCTTCCTCCCCCCCGGTGACCCCTCTAGTGATAGGATCTATATAGAGGAATCAGGACCTCCTTCCTCCCCCCGGTGACCCCTCTAGTGATATAAAGATCTATATAGAGGAATCAGGACCTCCTTCCTCCTGCCGGTGACCCCTCTAGTGATAGGATCTATATAGAGGAATCAGGACCTCCTTCCTCCTGCCAGTGACTCCTCTAGTGATAGGATCTATATAGAGGAATCAGGACCTCCTTCCTCCTGCCGGTGACCCCTCTAGTGATATAAAGATCTATATAGAGGAATCAGGACCTCCTTCCTCCTGCCGGTGACCCCTCTAGTGATATAAAGATCTATATAGAGGAATCAGGACCTCCTTTCTCCTGCCGGTTGACCCCTCTAGTGATAGGATCTATATAGAGGAATCAGGACCTCCTTCCTCCCCGCCGGTGACCCCTCTAGTGATAGGATCTATATAGAGGAATCAGGACCTCCTTCCTCCCTCTGGTGACCCCTCTAGTGATAGGATCTATATAGAGGAATCAGGACCTCCTTCCTCCTGCCGGTGACCCCTCTAGTGATAGGATCTATATAGAGGAATCAGGACCTCCTTCCTCCTGCCGGTGACCCCTCTAGTGATAGGATCTATATAGAGGAATCAGGACCTCCTTCCTCCCCCCGGTGACCCCTCTAGTGATAGGATCTATATAGAGGAATCAGGACCTCCTTCCTCCCCCCGGTGACCCCTCTAGTGATATAAAGATCTATATAGAGGAATCAGGACCTCCTTCCTCCTGCCGGTGACCCCTCTAGTGATAGGATCTATATAGAGGAATCAGGACCTCCTTCCTCCTGCCGGTGACTCCTCTAGTGATAGGATCTATATAGAGGAATCAGGACCTCCTTCCTCCTGCCGGTGACCCCTCTAGTGATATAAAGATCTATATAGAGGAATCAGGACCTCCTTCCTCCTGCCGGTGACCCCTCTAGTGATATAAAGATCTATATAGAGGAATCAGGACCTCCTTCCTCCCCCCGGTGACCCCTCTAGTGATATAAAGATCTATATAGAGGAATCAGGACCTCCTTCCTCCTGCCGGTGACCCCTCTAGTGATAGGATCTATATAGAGGAATCAGGACCTCCTTCTCCCGCCGGTGACCCCTCTAGTGATAGGATCTATATAGAGGAATCAGGACCTCCTTCCTCCCTCTGGTGACCCCTCTAGTGATAGGATCTATATAGAGGAATCAGGACCTCCTTCCTCCTGCCGGTGACCCCTCTAGTGATAGGATCTATATAGAGGAATCAGGACCTCCTTCCTCCTGCCGGTGACCCCTCTAGTGATAGATCTATATAGAGGAATCGGGACCTCCTTCCTCCTGCCGGTGACCCCTCTAGCGATAGGATCTATATAGAGGAATCAGGACCTCCTTCCTCCTGCCGGTGACCCCTCTAGTGATATAAAGATCTATATAGAGGAATCAGGACCTCCTTCCTCCTGCCGGTGACCCCTCTAGTGATATAAAGATCTATATAGAGGAATCAGGACCTCCTTCCTCCTGCCGGTGGACCCCTCTAGTGATAGGATCTATATAGAGGAATCAGGACCTCCTTCCTCCTGCTGGTGACCCCTCTAGTGATAGGATCTATATAGAGGAATCAGGACCTCCTTCCTCCTGCTGGTGACCCCTCTAGTGATAGGATCTATATAGCAGCGCAGAGCCTTCACTCAGGGACTCCTCTCTCCTTGTATTGAGTTGTGGAGGAACACGAGTCACCAATGTTGTCACTTCTGTCCTTTCCATTTCATGTCTAAGTTTTCATTTCTGACCAATTAACCTCTGAGGTGCTGGGGGGGGGGGAGGGGGGGGGGCAGAGAGTCATCATCGTCCTCTGTTGTCCGAGTCTTATTACAGTGGAACTACGTGGCATCCGAGCACCGCACACCGAAATCACCAATTCATTTCTTTCTAATATTAAAAGCAAACTCCCCCATCCATCCATCCATGTCTCCATCCATCCATCCATGTCTCCATCCATCCATCCATCCATCCATGTCTCCATCCATCCATGTCTCCATCCATCCATGTCTCCACCCATCCATGTCACCATCCATCCATGTCTCCATCCATCCATCCATGTCTCCATCCATCCATCCATCCATGTCTCCATCCATCCATCCATCCATGTCTCCATCCATCCATCCATCCATGTCTCCATCCATCCATCCATGTCTCCATCCATCCATGTCTCCATCCATCCATGTCTCCACCCATCCATGTCACCATCCATCCATGTCTCCATCCATCCATCCATCCATCCATCCATGTCTCCATCCATCCATGTCTCCATCCATCTATCCATCCATCCATCCATGTCTCCAACCATCCATCCATCCATGTCTCCAACCATCCATCCATCCATGTCTCCACCCATCCATGTCACCATCCATCCATCCATGTCTCCATCCATCCATCCATGTCTCCATCCATCTATCCATCCATCCATCCATGTCTCCATCCATCTATCCATCCATCCATCCATGTCTCCATCCATCCATCCATGTCTCCATCCATCCATCCATCCATCCATGTCTCCATCCATCCATGTCTCCACCCATCCATGTCTCCCACCCATCCATGTCACCATCCATCCATCCATCCATCCATGTCTCCACCCATCCATGTCTCCACCCATCCATGTCTCCATCCATCCATCCATGTCACCATCCATCCATCCATGTCTCCATCCCTCCATCTATCCATCCATGTCTTCATCCATCCATTAATCCATGTCTCCAACCATCCATGTCTTCATCCATCCATGTCTCCAACCATCTATGTCTTCATCCATCCATCCATCCATGTCTCCAACCATCCATGTCTTCATCCATCCATCCATCCATGTTTCCAACCATCCATGTCTTCATCCATTCATCCATGTCACCATGCTTTATTTTGTTGAGAAATCACTTTCAAAACACTCCTCTAGCATTTCTAGCTGCCGCCATCTTAAGTGAGATGATTCATGTAGCATTTACTTCCTGGAATCCATCTGCCCTTAGCTCAGACACCCTATGTGTCCACTGGACACAGCGGATGACCGATCGGTGTGCCTGCCGCCGCCCGTACCATGTGATCACTGAACAATCACGGCAGATCACATGACAATTGTACAACGTGAATTGCGTTCATTTGTGCCATCCATTGTGTACTATTGTGTTTGAATCTCTCTGATTGGCCACACTGATCACATGGTACAGAAAGGGCCAATCACAGCTAACCACAACAGTAAACACTGAATTAATCCATTTCATTCAGTAAAAATGGTTGCTTATAACAGTGAAATTCCCTGGTATAAGCAATCATAATGTGTAAACAATAAATATATATATATATATAGTTCCTGGCTGGTCAGTTTTTCTGCTTTTCTTGTCATGAACACATTCCATACAAACAATGATACTTGGTTCTGTATTCTCTAAAAGGGGCGGGGCTGGGTTCTGTATTCTCTAAAAGGGGCGGGGCTGGGTTCTGTATTCTCTAAAAGGGGCGGGCTGGGAGGTTGGTAGGGGGGGTGGAACCAATAAACGGTGTTCAGAGGAGGGTAGGGGGCGGAGACAAGGGGTGACCACCTCGGTAATTGTCTGCAGTTCAGCTCAGTGCTGTCGCTCTCCATCCCTAGGTCGGTACGCTGAGATTCTGTGGCCCCACCCAGTTTGCCACCGGCCAATGGGCCGGCATTGAGATGGACGAATCCGAAGGAAAGAACGATGGGAGTGTGGGCGGAGTTCAGTATTTCAAGTGTTCGCCAAAACATGGTAAGAGTGCTGCTTCCTCCTCCACCATCTGATCAGACACTCACTGTCATCCTATATACAGATTACTGATCCAGCACTGCTTCCTCCTCCGCCATCTGACAAGACAATCACTGTCACCTTATATACAGATTACTGATCCAGCACTGCTTCCTCCTCCGCCATCTGACAAGACACTCACTGTCACCTTATATACAGATTACTGATCCAGCACTGCTTCCTCCTCCGTCATCTGACAAGACACTCACCGTCACCTTATATACAGATTACTGATCCAGCACTGCTTCCTCCTCCGCCATCTGACAAGACGCACACTGTCACCTTATATTCAGATTACTGATCCAGCACTGCTTCCTCCTCCGCCATCTGACATGAGACTCCAATGTCATCCTATATACAGATTACTGATCCAGCACTGCTTCCTCCTCCGCCATCTGACAAGACACTCACTGTCACCTTATATACAGATTACTGATCCAGCACTGCTTCCTCCTCCGCCATCTGACAAGACACTCACTGTCACCTTATATACAGATTACTGATCCAGCACTGCTTCCTCCTCCGCCATCTGACAAGACACTCACTGTCACCTTATATACAGATTACTGATCCAGCACTGCTTCCTCCTCCGCCATCTGACAAGACGCACACTGTCACCTTATATTCAGATTACTGATCCAGCACTGCTTCCTCCTCCGCCATCTGACGTGAGACTCAATGTCATCCTATATACAGATTACTGATCCAGCACTGCTTCCTCCTCCGCCATCTGACAAGACACTCACTGTCACCTTATATACAGATTACTGATCCAGCACTGCTTCCTCCTCCGCCATCTGACAAGACGCACACTGTCACCTTATATACAGATTACTGATCCAGCACTGCTTCCTCCTCCGCCATCTGACAAGACGCACACTGTCACCTTATATACAGATTACTGATCCAGCACTGCTTCCTCCTCCGCCATCTAACAAGACACACACTGTCACCTTATATTCAGATTACTGATCCAGCACTGCTTCCTCCTCCACCA